>NC_059417.1:4690368-4848817 GCF_905220565.1 Melitaea cinxia | reverse complement strand
TTGCAATAAGACCTAGACAAATATAAGCCTGCGGGATCTTTTCGACAGTCGCTCTCGATGGCCCTTTTGTTTTGAATATTTGATCGTTTGTTACCTTTAATTCAACCTTGAATAGCTTTAAGTACAAAACGCCATATGTTAAAAATAACTTAATGCAAAAAATACCCTTTTTTAAATCCTTAAATGTGAAAATTGTGTAACAATACAATTGTCTGATAATGAAAATTGAATTGAAAAAAAAAAGGTGCTATACAAAACAAATTGGCGGCTATGGATGTTAATTTCCTTAAGGTAATTAAACTCTTTGGTACGCAATAATTACATTACAGCACAAAATTTTTGGTTTTGTGACACTTAAAAGGTAGCCTCGTAAATGAACGTAAACTGTCAAGGACTCAGTGTATGTAATCTAAGCGAAGTAACCGTAAAATGGTACCTAAATGAATAGGTAATTGTGTGGTTTTTTTATAAGTTTTGTAAATGTAATTTTTTTTATATATTCTTTCTTAATATTTATTTTCACTTAAATTAATTTTTGATTACTACAATTAGTTTTAGTCATCAAACAGAAGAGGTAGCTAGATTAGGGAAAGTGATAAGTCGCGTCCGGAGCCGTGTAGAAAAAGGCTTTGTGTAAAAACGCCTTGAAAGCTATTTATAGTAATTGTTAACTATGAAACCCGTATGAAGCAAAATCGGAAAGGTTATTCTTCTATATAGTAGATAGATTGAAATCCAATCCACTAAGTTGCTGAATTTACTTATTACATTAACTAATTCATAGTATAGCAGATATATAGATCATCATCATCGTTTCAGCCTATCCCAGTTCACTGTTGGACATAGGCACATACGCTTTAATTACAAAAATCATATACAAAATTAAAGAGAAATTACATATTTTTTTTAATGTGATTGTACAACAAGACATTTTTAACCCTTACCGGCGATTTCTTCGAAGCAATTGCCATTAGCCCCTCATAGCAGGATTCGTGTTACAGAAATATAAGATACTGTATAATAAACATAGCTAACTTAAAAATCGCTTCTTTATTTATTTTAAAAAGAATAAAAATACGTAGCATCAAAATAATAACTATTAAATAAACACTTCACACTCAACGGCCCCAGTAGGATTTTCTCCTGTGCGGGCGTCCGGAAACACACACAGCACAAACACCCAGACCACGACAAACATCTATATGGCCAATACAAATATCTGTCGTATACGGGGATCTAACCCGCGACCGCCAGTACAACAGTTAGCTGAGACCACTGCGCCAACTCGTCGTCAACAGGTAGAGTTATAGTAAATATAAATGTGGATGAAATAGTTCACAGTACAAGAATAAAATATAAGTACAATTTACTGTAGTCACTTGATTTTGGAATCGAAGGGATTTGGTCATTTTTGCTAAACCCAAATTTGAATTGAATTGAAACAAAAAGTTGCTCAAGTTTATTATTGATCTTCAGTTAGAATAGCTCGATTAACGCTATCAAAGATGGGAAGTAGGGACTGTGAAAATGTTTATTTTAGTAGGTATGAAGGATAGTATGTAGGTATACGAAAAGTAACAACAATTAAATATGTAACAAGTAACAAAAAAGGAACAATCAGTTTCTAGGTGTAATTTGAAAGTAATTACTAAGTATGATCTCTACTTCTCCTAGCTAGGTAGCTAAGCTATCTGTATAAAGGAGAAGCGATTTTCCTCCCAAGAGGATACACTACACACATACAATTTTTACTTTTCATTAGTTTGCTACGAGTTGTTCAGAAAAGTGGAAAAAGTATTAAATAATTACACCAGCAATGTCTAGCTAATAACATATGAAGGTGTACAAAAAATTTACTAAAATTATTTACGAAATAAAAATTTAATAAAGCCAAAAACACACACAAACACACTCTTGCATACATATAATTATATATATACTGAACTATATGTACTGAAGGATAAATCAAACATTATACGTAACACGTTCACAAAAAAAAAAGTAACTAAAAAACCCATCCCAAAGTAACTTATGAGCCCTACATTCATATGTTACCTAAAAAGCTTCTTGATTTGTTATTTAAATCCGTCCTTCACGAAAATACCTACCATATACCTGTTAACATGTTCCACATCAGAATAGCTGACAGCGAGTGGATCAGACAAAAACCCAGACCGTTGAAAAGGAAAGGACAGTGACTGATTGATACCAAATTTAAACTTTGACATTTGCGGCTGTTTTAAATCTAATATATAAAATTCTCGTGTCGCGGTGTTTGTAGTTATACTCCTCCGAAACAGCTTGACCGATACTCATGAAATTTTGTGTGCATATTGGGTAGGTCTGAGAATCGAACAACGTCTATTTTTCATCCCCCTAAGTTATAAGGGGATTAAGGAGGTTAATAACATATATGGCAAAACAACGTTTGCGGGGTCAGCTAGTAAGTTTATATAATTCAAATGAGCACGACGTCTAACTAAAGTGGTACTCGCGTCTGTGCTGAATAAAATGGGATAAAAAAATGGGGAGTGAAATCTTGTAATACAGTAACGCCGATATTTTACCGCGGAATGTCTTGTGCAAGAAATAGACAATAAATAAAATAAGGAGTGAACTCCAGTCGCGGGGCTGACACACACACTTTTTTACAAAACAAAATGGTTTGCCATGAAAAAGAGATATTGAACTTGCATTTTAAATAAGCAGAAGGCTGCTACTTCTCTTATTAGTAAATATGTTAGAAATATAACGGATCCCTGATTCGAGTTGCGGAAACCAGCCCGTGTTAACCATACAATACCAACCAACGGATCCCTGTCTGTTCATGGAAGATATATGAGAAAAAATATTATTAGGACCTGTATCAATGCAAATAGCACACAAAACAATGATTGTTAGAATTTTTGCCTGTTTGTCTGTACGTTTGTTCACGCTAATCTCAGAAACTGCTTATCCGATTTAGATGTACTTTCCACAAATATACTGTGGTAAGTTTCACTTAAGATTTAGCGTTGGTTTCAGATCAATTGGTTCATAAATAAAAAAAATATGCCAATTTAGGGAATCACGTTGAACATGTAAATACCCAAAAAACGAACGAAGTCGCAGGCACAGCTAGTATTTATTATGTACTTATCATGAAAAGTTGTTTAAGAAAATTTAGAAAACATCATTGATAACAAATTGCACTTGTTAAGGAGACGATAGAATAAGTTCCATTTGGCGATCATAACTTAGAAATTTAATATAATAACTAAAAAATATTATTAAAAGGAGTCCCTTTAGGCAAGGTTCCGAAGATACTGGCAGCGTTCCATCTTTGAATAGCTAGACTAATTCTTTAGAGAATCACGTTGAACATGTAAATACCCAAAACGTCACAAGAGACCGAAGAGCTGGCAGCTACTTCGCTCTCCTGTGACGTCGAATAACCTTTTTGCTATTTCCTTAAAAACTCTTATAGCGCTAGGACCCCACGGACCAAGGGTCTCGACACCGAATGGGACAAAACCATATTCGGAGTCTAGACCCCTGTATTTGTCTGCTTTTGTTTTTTCAGCCGCTTCACAAGCTGCACCAGCTCTGTTGTTGGTTCCATGTAGATGGGAAGAGGCCAGCGTGTCTGAACCGGTTGCACCCATACCAGCACCCGGCCCATCTTCCATGGAATCAGACTCATACCGTCCGGTCTCTTGCCATCGTCTCTTGCAATACCAGTCGGCTCAAGTAGACTTAGCACGTTGACGGTGGCAAGGGACCGGCGTATGATATCGTTAAATGCGGGATGTCTCGAGAAGCGGCCTGCACTTTTTAGGCATGATAGACCGTGATGTCCTAGCTTGTCGACATCACTGCTACAGGGACATTTATGAGGAGCTTATATACTTATAAATATATATGTTTAAATTGTTATGACTATCGAATTATAAAGTTTTAAGTATTACAACCATTAAGTACACATACTTTTTAAATAATTTTCTATGTTTTCTTTTTGAAAATTCATACAAAATTAATCGGTCTCAAGACACCGTTACATTTACATCTGAAGTATACCGGTCCCTGAGCATCGACTTCTAAACAAAAGTTAAGACTAGACTTTTAAGGCTGAGCCGTAAATGTTGTTCGACTAATATTAATAAAAGTTCTGTGAAAAAGTTTGTATATACTGTTGTTTTACTTAAGTTGTAGGCACAGTAGGAAATTTTCTGTTTAAAATCTGAATCAGCCAGACTGGAGAAGCACCCCAAACTTACAGATGACCATAAGTAAATAAGTGTTCTCAAACACTGTTTTTTTTTCTGTTATGAGTAAGGTGACTCAGAGGGGAGTGGGGGGGGAGGATTAGGGTAGCAATAAGTTTTGTGATACGTCTGGTTTTGCAGGACTGGTTGGTATCGTTCTAAGCAAAGGTTCCAAGTAGAGCCGGAAACAATTTCCTTCAAATGTTTTAACACAAAAAAAGCTTTTAGTTTTTGCAATAGCATTTACTGCATTTGTTTAATACTAGCTTCTGCCTGCGACATTGTCCGCGTGGAATAAGTACAATTCTGTCATACATGATTTTTGCGAAACTTTAACTGTTAACGCAGCGCACGCAGCAGAAGCTCTCAAAAGGAATAAAATCCGATTTCGAAACATTCTTCATTGGTGCTCCGCTCCTATTGGTCTTAGCGTGATGATATATGTCCTATAGCCTTTCTCGATAAATGGGCTATCTAACGTTAAATCGGACCAGTAGTTCCTGAGATCAGCGCGTTCAAGCAAACAAACAAACTCTTCAGCTTAACAATATTAGTATAGATATGCTATAGTTTCATCGTTGTGAGAGATAATAATAAAATATAACAAAAATGCTCACTTATCAAATCAAAAGGTAATAAAGTTTATCTTGTGTTCTATTTCCTAGATAAGCAGACTATAAAACTTCACAGGTCTCTGGTTCACTGTGGTAAGTTGCGTTCATTAGTTGAACATTAGCTAAATATCGGTACTGATATAGTGTAATGACATTTTGACTCTATCACTTTATTTATTTAATTATTCATAACTAAATTTATAGCTTAGTGTGAACTACTCCTTAGAAAAAACTTTTGGCATGACATGACATGTAGGATTCATTATGTATGAAATAGATAACAACAAGTCAAAAGTCGTCAGACAGTGTCAAAGCCTTGAATCGGTCTATTATGTTGCATCGATTAATCAAAGGCCTTTCAAAAGGTCGGTATAGTTCGGTTTATCGCATATTTTACATGTATATGTACATTTTACTTACAGGTGTTTATAATTTAAATAAAGGTTAAGTACGGGTCAAATATTTTCTTAGGATTTTATACATTCGAATATTTTAATCCATCTATTTTTAAATTAATTTTGTACATTGTATTATGAGAGGCAATTTTGGAAGATTAGAAAATAATAAAAATCGTGAGTGGCATGATGATATACTACTATTACAAAGATGGTGTTTTCAGGGTTTTTTTTTTTATGAATATACTTTCATTATTAGAATCTTCTGGATTTTTGTGGATCACAAACGGATCCAAAAGATGCTCTCTTTATCTTCTTTAGTTTAAATCTACATAGGTCATGTTCAATTGGCCAATCATTAACTTTTGGAACTATCTTGAAGTAAATCTCGTTTCGATATGACTTTTCGAATATATGCAATTCATTTCTGGCTGAAGTTTAATATTAAATATAAGTATCGTTAAGAAACATTAATGAAGTTTTTTAGGATATTCCTTAAATTATTATTGCAGTTTTATCACAAACTTACTCCATGAAGCCAAATAGATTTTTACGATACACTAGCTGTGGCCGTCCATAATGCATTTAGTAAAAAGCGGTTATTTTAATATTACAAACAGACACTCCAATTTTATTTATTTGTATTATTTATTTTATTTATTTGTAAGATTTGTTTTGTGTTTGTGACGCCGCGTTGGCGCAGCGGTCACAACCATGGACCGACCTGTTGCGCTGGCGGTTGCGGGTTCGTTCCCCGCACATGAAAAACATTTGTATTGGCCATACAGGTGTTTGCCGTGGTCTGCATGTTTGTACAGTCCTAGTGGGTCTCACCACCGTGCCTCGCAGAGTACGTTAAGCCGTCGGTCCCGGTTGTTATCATGTACACCTGATAGCGATCGTTACTCATAGTAGGGATATATTCGCCAACCCGCATTGGAGCAGCGTGATGGATTAAGCTCGATCCTTCTCCTACATAGGGACAGATGCCTATGCCCAGTAGTGGGATATTATAGGCTGAAGCGAATAGATTTGTTTTATTTTTAACATCTGAAACATATTTACAAGAATGATTGCCTGGTACATCAAAATTATAAGCAATCATAATTTAACTTCCTTTATCGTGAATTTCAAGAAGGGCACGCAGTTTTCGAAAATTCAATGCATAAATTTACGTAAAGGTTAGACTGAGACAACGCTGACGTAATTAAACGCGGTGATAGTCGTTTGCGTGTGCGTGACACTTTATAGAATATTATTTAGAAATATTATTTCACAAGACTAAGCGAAATTGTTTTTCTGACCTTTTGTGTCATACTGTGACCGTCGTGCAGATAGAGAGGGTGTGATGCAGTGGGTCTGGGATCTGGGTACTGCATAATTTCCTGTCCTTAACGATGAATATGCTAATGCAAAGTCCATCAGCGCAATTTTTGTAAGACCCATTATTTAATGACGCACGCACGGTCGATTGTTCGTATGATAGGCACCTTAATGCCTGTTTTATTATTATCTTGATTTAAAAAGTTTGTATATGTGTGGATACCCCACACATATACAAACAACCATACCTGTGTATTATGTGATAGCCGACTGTTATATATATAATTTATTGCCTTTTACTTCGTCTAATATTTACTAAATAAAATAATAAATGATTGGTTCACTACCAATTGCGCCATTGGGCCGTAAAAAACGTCTCTACTGTCTACGACAATGCTGGCCTAACATAATTCGCTCAGGGCAATTTAGTTGGGCTTAATTATAACTCAACCTTACATATAGTATAATATTAATCGGAGTATCTTTACAATCATTGGTCGACCTGATTTTAATAATACAAGTTTCATCAACCCTTTTTTATTTCTAGTCTTGTTGGTTTTTAGAAAAGAAAACTTTATTTGCATTCATTTTTTATGTTATTTTTTTTTTATACAAAATTAGATCAACCTTGAAATATAAGTATCTTTAAAAGGTAAATTAATTGTTAATTTAACGTGGTAACTTTCATCCGTTTAATAAAACAGCCTTATCTGATATAAAGGTAAAAACATAATCGAAATTTTAACCTTTTTACCGAATATAATTACGTGTTAATGCTTTAAGATTGATACTTCACACAAATTTACTTTAATATTAATACTGTTTACAATTCTTTTATCCAAAGCTAACGAAACGTTTTTATACAGCTTCTCCGTAGCTAGTGAACTAATGCTGCTGTAGGTACGAATTGCCAGCATAATTATCATGTTGACAATTGAGACTTTTAAAATATTAGATTCTAGTAGTTTATTTTCGAAATCAAAACATCATCGTAAATATACGATGTCTTACGTTATAAAAATTAGATACACGCTCCACAGACTAAAGTAAAATAAAAATCCTACATATGGAAATACAAACCAAAAACAACAACAACAACCGTGCATATATATATATATATATATGCACGTGCATATATATATACATATATATACGCCAAAAATACATTACCAGTTTAATTTGAATAAAGTTTTAAGATAATTACAGATTGTGTTGTATATTGGACGGACTTACAAGTATAGCTAATCAGCCATTTATTTCAGAAAATTAAATTTTATATTATTACTAGCTGCTGGAACAAAGTCTTTTGTTCTGTCAAAAGTTAATAGTACTTTTTTTTTTTTTTTTAGTATCAAAACCTTTCGTGGTTCTTAAGGAACATACGAAAAAAAAATTTGCCGAATTGGTCGAGCCATTCTTCATACATTATTACTATATCAAACTTTTTTAGTTTAGTGTAATATTTTGTCACCAGAAAATGTGGCGAAGTGACTTAACGTTACTAAAGTTTTCACCTAAAATTTCAAAAATCTTGAAGCATGTTAAATTAAGCTTAACTTAGTTGAATGAACCAGAGCTAGAACTTTCAAACTTGAAAAAGTGCTATGTACTTTTCAGAACATACAATTATGGCTCCGCAGACTTATAAGCTTAGTTGACTTTTAAAGTCATACTTATGGGCGTCAATTAACTTATTTTCAATATCCAAAGAATATATCAAAAATTTAAATAATTCAGCTGCCTTACGTCTTGTTCTCAATTAGTATAAAATTTAAGAATAGTGCACATTTTAAGATTCGCTTTAGAAAATTTATAAATTGACTTAAATCAATTTTTAAAACGGTGCCCCATTTAGAGCATATATACAGTTCTGGAATCTAGACCAAAATATTGTACTAGTATATATTATTGTTGCTTTGTGGTTACGGCAGTAATAATATAGCCACTCCTTCTTTTCCCGTGGGTGTCGTAAGAGGCGATTAAAGGATAACACAGATCCATTACCACCTTTGAACTTAAAAAGCCGACCGATGGCGGGATCGGTATCCAACATATGGCTTTGAAATACACAGGCCGAAGACGGACGGCAGCGTCTTCGGTGCGACAAAATCAGCCCTGCGGTAACCAAGTCATCAAGAATTGTCACATCGAAGACGCCGCTTGCTGTTAAATTTATTACATAAAATATTCTTAATAAACGTATTTAATTTTATTTCAGCGCTAATTAACAAGAACTAATGAAGTTCCTGTAAAGGAATTTGCCTGTTAATTTACTTGATTATTTTACGTGGGTCGTATATTAAAGACTTCGCTGTTCGATCGAAGCCCTGAAAGGCTCGTGTGAAACAAAGTTTTGTTACGTATTCATTATGTTTAATGTATAATATATGTATTTAAAAGGTTCACTGTACCGGAGTGAAAGGAACATAATGTGTTTACGATTTATTTATACGAACTTTTTCTTCCCTTTTGGACGGGAACAGTTAATAATATAAAGCAAAAAGTGAACATATCTTTTTTTCTTCAAGTTTTGAAAATATTATTTTAATTTACAGTCTTGACACTGATTTCAATTTACCTTTTATGTGTAAAAATTTAAAACACGCATTTTAAATAATATGTAGTTATTATTAATCTATCTATTTGTACTAATAAATGGAGAGCCGGTTTTTTTTGTTCGGTTATACTGCGAAAACTACTGAACCGATCGGAATAATACTTATACCATAAGATGCATAGTATATGATCTGTTGGTGATTACTCATCGTGTAAAAACTATGGACGGACAGAGGTCACTAGTATTTAATAAATAATACATGTTTTCAGTATTAGAAAAATACAAAATTTGTTTTAAATAATTTATTTATTTGCAACTATTACATTAAATGACATTTAGTTTTAAATCGAAAAAAATCAACATATTATGAAAAAATATACACATACCGTGTAACACAACATCGTTATCAACTATTTATTTAGAAAGCTCAGACTTTAGATTTTAAGGTAGAAAACATAGATTAATAGCCCTCGAAGACCACAGACTATTTATCGTTCAATATTAATTTAATCTCAGCTATGCTATAAAAAGTGGGTGTCAGCTGTGACACGCGACTAGAGTTTACTTCAAAAGAATTATTTATGTAATATTCAAATTTGGAAGTGTTCTATCAAATTATAATCTATGAAGACAATAAAACTCTAAAATCGAAACATAAATTGACGCTTGCTCATCGTATACGATTCAGCTAAAAGCGCTGTAAAGCGTCTATTTAGAATGTGTTAATTAATACGCACATTTTGACATATTAACTAGCCATTTCCAAGGACCGTATAAATAAGTGAACGACACAAAGTCTGCAGTTTACAGAAACTCTTATAGTATCAAAAACACACAATTTCATAAACAATCTATTTCTTACATAAATTAAGATTATTTTCAAATATATCTACTTTACGAACATAAGAAACAATCATAAGAATTATCATGTAATAAATGTATACATTTTTGTTTATATATCATAGATATATAAAGAAATATATAGTAACCCTCTACAAGTATACAAGTAATATAGAAATACATAAGATTATAAACATATGCCACATCTAACATTTCATTATTTTTGTGACATGACCTACCAATATTAAAGCTTTACGTCATTTCCCACTTAAAATCATTTTTAAGTTAACGCACATTGTTGATTTATAATCGTACGTGCCAATATTATTTTTAAAATAGTTAAATATTAAGAAATAGGCTTAGGCGACGTTTAACACCTGGAGCAGCAGGCCTGCCTACACGAAACTCACTGCAAACTACGCTTGGCTACTCGGAAGATAATCGGATCAGAATCCAACAGTTGACAGTTGTGACTGTCAATTATGATTTTAGTATCATATGGCATCAGTGCCATTGTGACCCGGTATTTATTATCGAACTATATTTAGTTTATTACCCGATTGATTGATATTTACCCGATTTGATTTTGGTGTAATTGTGTCTACACATAGTTTTAGTATGCAGAGTTCTCTGGAGAAAAAGTAGAAAAAAACTCTCAATGTATACTTACGCTTGTCAACTAATTAAGGAAAGTATAGGCTACCAAATCTTTATATACTTGTGTATTTGCAGTTACGTACGAGTATAAAAGCAACTTTGAATGAAAATACTTTGACTGAAATCAAAACATTAGAAAAAAATGTGTACAATATTTCTGGTTAACAATTTTAAGATATAAAATTCGGTCTAAGCAGTACGAATAAAAATCCCCAATGTGCGATCTATGTAAAGAAAATTTGAAATAAAATAAGAAAAAACTATTTACAAAACTATTAGAATCGTTTAAACTTTTCATACAAATTATATAGAAAATAATAAATGTTTGAAACAATCAAAACCTAAAAAGTTTACACAAAATTTTGTTTTTTTTTTTTTACTTTTGATCGTCTTTTTAATATACTTACTTATAAAGAAATTAAATATGAAGATTAAGAATTTATTATCTGTGCCAAGAAATTGACAGATAAAACTAACTATAATAACATAACTATGTTAAAATACAGATACTGGTAATGCAATGCAGTAATATTTTGTAAAATTAAATACTTCGTACATAATTCTATAACTAAGCAGTATAATGATTTTTTTTCCTTACAACGCATTTTTTTTGTATTTGATTACTTGTTACGTCTGATAGAACCTAAGCAATGACTATAATATCAATTAGGCACGCCCATTATTTTTTTGAATTAGCAAACGCATTTCGTCATCCACATAAATTATTACGTATGTTAGCTTTAAGTGTCAAATGTAAAAATCTTATGGCACAGATAAAATTTAAATACAGTTTATATAATATAAAAAGTTTGTAGAAAGTTTTACATAGAAAAATATAGTTAGTTTACTAACAATAACATGAATTAACATGTGAACTTACATACAACACCATAATTTATTTTTAACCAAGCGTCATTTTTTTGCTATAATTACGTAATACTGATAGTAGTTTCTAAATATACTTAGAAATCTAAAATTGATGTATTTATATATTTTTAGTTATACATAACTTCAAACATTGTTTAATGATTAAAATCCACTATAGTAAGTCAATTATTATATATTAGGACTAATATTATTTTTTATATCGATTAAAAATATTAAAGGTTTATTAATAAATAATTTATTAAATTATGAAGACAAAGTTATAAAAAATGACCAAGGATGAAATATCATACCCTTTATTTTAGCAAAAATAATAAAACGTAAAAAATTATAAACTCCTGAAAAATATAAATTATGTAATTCAAATTGGCGGTAAAATTTAGTCTTAACTTATTCATTTAACCGTAGATTTGAATACAATGTTATAATGTATATCCAATATAGCAATTACCTATTATTTCAGGCTGGAAAATTTAGTTCACACAAATACGTCCTAAATAAATGTATTACATAATTTAATGTAGGTACTCACTAACAAAAAAAAAAACGAGTTACGATGGAACGTTCTTGCTCAAGAATTCCAATGTTTTAATAATAGTTTTTAATCAAAGCAAAAATATTAAGTAAAGCATAATACGAAATTTTCTCATAAGCTTAACAATTTCGACTATTAATTTAGTACTTATTTAATAGTTAAAAATAAAGGCTAGGCTTTAGATTAAGAACCGAATTTTAAAGTTAGACAGGTTAGGGCTGTTTTGTTTTGTTTTTTTTTTTTTTGTAACCAAATTATGTCGATAAACAGTAAAGTTTGGTAGTTAGATAGGTAAGGGTTATTTTTTATTTTTTTGTAACGAAATTATGCCGATAAATTTTGAGCTTAGATAATTCGACGGTTCTTAATCTACAGCCTTACCAAAATAAATATTGAATTCGGCCTGTGACAGACTAGCTCAACCTAAAATATTTGGGACAATCTAATTACTTCTAGCTACAGAGAAGGACAAATCAGTTCATCTGGTTAGCTTAATTTGAAATCATTAAGTTTATTACTACGTTACAAAAATATTAAATAAATATAAATTTTAAATAAAAGAAATGTACAATTACAAAAGATTAAATTTAAAATACCCATTTTTTTCATATAGCGACATTGATTAGGACTTTGGTAACTTTATCTGTCAGAATTGGAAAGGAGACAGATAAGAAATTTGTCAATAACAGAAATAAACACAGAAAAGAATTTGAAATAAAAATACATATTTTTGGTCATAGCATTGATATCAGTTCTGAAACGTAGCGTATTTAAGTGAGCTTATATTCTACACGGGAGACAAGACGCCTTCTATCTAAGTGCTATTGAAAATCCACTTCATAGAAAATGTTTTATATTTACTCTTAAAGGTTTCACAAGCTTCAAAATAATGTTCACTTACCAATTTGTTTAGCGTAAACGGATAAAGATACGATAAATATCTTTTTCTGATACATTAAAACCTTTTTTTGTTGTATGATTAAAAAAATATGGAATGAAATATTTTCTGAATTCCATTAAATCGAAAGTCGCACTAATAGAATGCCCAAAAAAGAAAATAGTTACGATCAATATACCTAGCCAATCTATAATTAGACGCGCAATGGTCTTCAGTAGCTAATATTTTTTTTTAAATTTCTGCTAACTTCCTAGCTCGTTATCTCCTCCTACTTGTGTGACATCTGCGCAGTGGAAGTTATTAGACATGGTGTACGGTAGAATTGGTAGTATGTGCGACCCCGCGTGACTACTAGTGTAAGAAAATGTGATTTTCGCACAACATTTTTATTTTTTCATAACTTAACAGTTCTAAAATTTTTGGATAATGATAAAATGTCATTTATAGGGGGAATAGGCATCTTTTAGTGATGTTATATTTAATAAGGGTGTTAATGAAAGTGTGACTTAGCGTCACAAAGGTGGGAAATGGTCCAATAGGTAAAATTTCGCATGACATTTTAAGGATGGCTACTTGTATATTTTTTTTTGGTTGTTTATACAACGTATTAACTATGTTATTCTGATTAAACTGTATTCCGCTATGACGATGATGTAATCTGTCATACGAAAGACATTTTATACAATAAACTGGCAACATATAAATTAGCACGCGAAGTGCAGTCTGAATAAGGTTCCTCTGGTGGTGAAGTTCCAGGCCCTATAAAAACTAGCAGGGCTGCCCACGAAATTACAATTGAAAAGTTACTATGAAGTGTCGTAATAAATGTTTATTACTTTTTCTACTTCCAAAAATTTAGATTGTTTGTAATCTTGACAATTTTTCTGTAATATCCAGGTCAATATCTAGAGCAGCCCGACTAGGGAAATACAGCGACCTTACAGAAGATCACAGCTACATAATACTGCTTTCAAGCCGTGTTGTGGTCCTGTGGTGAGTAAGGTAATCAGAGCTCTTAGGGAGATCGGGGGAAGGTTCAACAACGCGCTTGGGTTGCTTCTGCCATCTATAAACTACGGTACCTAGTTGTATAAAAATAATTAAACTTGATTAAATATTACGCTATTTACTGCCATCATTTTTGGGTAACTGGTAACCCCACGCGGCCACTAAAGTTAGTTTTTCGCGCGCCTAAAGGTTTATATATTGATAGTGAATTACAAATTCAGTTTTAAAAGTGTTTAGTAATGTTGGATTACAATTTTAAAATTTTTCGTTTTGCAATTGACCTAAATATAAAACGTCAAATTATTAAATAGTAGCAAACTTATATTTAGGACTTTTTAAGTTTTTTTATCTGGTGAAGGCCAAATATGTAACTAAATATAATTTAAATTATTCATTCACGAAAACAGTTCAATGTCGGCCGTTCATATAGTCGAGCGTCTAAATTTCACTAAAAGGAACAGTGAGGACGTTTCACAAAACCGAATTATAGCTAGAAATGTAATATTCATTGCCGAGTAATATGATAAACTGGGTCTAATAAAATACTGTTCGGTATTTTCGATGCAGCATGGAACAATTGTATATCGTTTCGCTACATATCCTTGACCTACGAGTATCATGTTTTACAACTGGGCTGGTTTATACCAAATGTTTCAATAGTTCGCAATTTAATGTAACTACAAATATTTGTAAAGAAATTAACATTTTTAGTAAATTAACGTAAGTAAAGTTGTTAACAATTACTATTACAAAAATCTACAGATGATATTGGCAAACAAAACTACAAACAAGAACTAAATGCTAAATAAAGTAAAGAAAGATATATTGAACATTTCTGTTACCTTTTCGAATGTCACTTTTCGCAAATACTAACGGGTCTCTGTTAACCATAAAATTTCTCATTTAGAAAATACAAATGAATAAAACATTTTAAGAGTTCATAAAAAGCAAAAACCATACAACAAATTCATATCGTGCGGTAATAACTTATTATTACAATGAGCAGTCCTGCATACTAAGATATACATGGAATAAATTTAGTTTTCGAAGATATTTTATTTATAAATGTTGTGTATATGTATTTTTATTCACTACGCTATGTATTTATTTACGTAAATATATCTTTATACATTGTTTACCATTTCACTAGTTACTAAAAATAAGGTAAAGAGAAATATTTCAAAGAGTATGAAAAACATAATAAATGTATCCTCGATTCTTAGAAATGAAATAATTCCACTGAAAATATCTTAATCCGGATTATATACCATAAATGTCTTTGAAAAGCTTCGAATTATTTTTATCCTTACAAATACCTATTGAAGACTTCTATTTATATTTTTTTTATTTTGGCTAAATGAACTCTCTTATTCATTTTTAATATATAATTAACTTTAAAAAAGAGCTAAATCATATTAATTATAAAATAAATTTATGGCAGACACACAAAATACACTTGAACATAATTTTCACTTACCTGAAGTATTCAAGAACGTTAAATATTAAAATTAAATAATAAAGTATCCTATTATCCTAAAAAAATGCATAAAATTATGAAAAATATTATCTTTAAGTCTTCATAAAAAAGAGGCTGATGCAGTAATGGAACATTAACTGACAGTTACAGAACGAAAAACACATAAAGTAAAAGACAAGCTTATAATTCTAGATTTACAAACGAATCTTATAATTAAATTATATTTAATACTTAAACATGCTTAATAGAATAAAATGTAGAAGATTTTGAACAGTGGTTTTTCAAATCAGCTGAATAATTTACGTATCAATAACATTAACGTTATAATTTCATTAAAACAATCGGATTTCAAACAGTTCTGTTATCTCATACAGAATTATACAATGCCACCTATGATTAAATATAAGTCGTAAGACGCTTGGTTTTAATTTAAAATTAGATGTCTCTTGTAGAACAGCATTGTAGTTACGTGTATATTTTTTTCAAACATTCAAAGTACTTTAGCAAATGAGAGATAAATAGTGAATTATGTCGTTTATATAGAAATAACAAATGAAATACTTGATTAATGCCCGTCCTACATTCAGAAATCGTAAGCAAAATGAGTTCTTTTTCTGAATATGAGTAACTATTCATTGTTCTCACACAAGGAAAACGTATCGTCGTCTTTATACAGGGAATGCGTGTAATGTCAAAGAACATTCATAAGCTGAAAATCCGCAAATATGCTGGTTAACGAAGAGAAAACGATGAAGAAAACCGCTTAAAACAAATATTAAACTTCATGTTAGTATTCTTTGACCTCATTGTAGCTATGCACTTGAAAATTCCGGAGATTCAACAATAAGGTACTACTACTCTTCCCATTTCAAAGATATATTAAGACTTAGTGTATGACAGGGCGACGTGACCACAACGATAAAAGTCCCTAAAAAGGAATAGGAAAAAAATACCAAGGAACATTTTACAGGACATGTAGATTCTCGCAGGACTTTGATTTGGATATGTCGTTTATGCAGATTTTCTGGAGGAGTTCCCGAGCGATGCTGAGTGATATGTGAGTACGGGAGCTTGCGAGCTTCGATGGCTTCGAGTCCTGTGGCAAAAAAGACTTACTTTTAATATTTTACTATTGTATTATATTTATACTTTATATCGACGATGCCTTGGTGCAACGGTAAGAGCACTGGTTTGTGGTAGTTGCGCTGGAGGTTGCGGGTTCGATCCCCGCACATGACAAACATTTGTATTGGCCATACAGATGTTTGCCGTGATCTGGGTGTTTATGCTGTCCTTGTGGGACTCCCCACCGTGCCTCCCACATGGATTAAAGATTAAGGTTAAGCCCGGTTGTTATCATGTACACCTGATAGCGATCGTTACTCATAGTGAGAAATATATCTGCGCCAACCCGCATTGGAGCAGCGTGGTTGATTAAACTCTAGGAGCCTATACCCAGCAGTGGGATATTGCAGGCTAAAGCGAGCGAGCGAGGGACACAATATCTTAATTTTCAATTTTTAAAGATCGAACATGGAATCTATTTATTTTTTAAGGCATCTAAAAATGAGTTAAATAGAAAAAAGTTCGCCAAAAAATACCTTTTAAATATTTTATTTTCAATTTATTCTATTAATATTTAGTAATCAATCATCTTTTATTTATTTTTTTAAATTTAACATTGACTCGTTTCGGACAGATAAGATAAGATACAGATTAAACATAATATCAATACTGCCAACCTTAAAGGTCAAGATACACATATATAATAAGGATAAACAAAAGAGAACAGAAGCATAGATAAACGACACATAATAATTTTAATTAATAATAAAACGTCAACTGCGAAAACGTGTTAAAACTTACTCGAGCAAAATTAAATTTCTATCAACGTAGCGACCTCGAAAATATAGCGGCAAGGAACATTCCAAACAAAAGCATCTGACAAGCTTTCGATAGAATCTCTTTCGTTAATTTTAATCAAATTTAATTAAGTTATATCTAATTAATCGAACAAACGAAATTGTTTCTTATTTCAAAATTCTTGCTATGAAAGTTTGAAGTAAAAAAAACAGTGTTTGAATTTTTTTCTCAATGTTATGTCTGTATAAAATAAAAACAACTTTCTAATAAGAAAGAATTTTTCCTTCAATTAATTATAAAATGCTATTTTTAATTGTTGATTATCTAATAGTTGACTCTCAAAAGTTGTTATTGACGCCAAATATATAAAAGTAAAATTAATTGTCTTAAAATATCATTTATATTTAACGTACTTTCACAATTTTATATGTTTATGCAAATATTATAAAAACTAAAATAGTTCACAGTTTCGTGTCAAATACTTTTTTAATATTACAAAAACCTGTTTAGTAAAGAAGTTACAAATGAAAACCTATTAAACATACTGCACCTATGTATGTTGTAATCACTAAAAGCGTCTAATAATTTGCTACAAGTCAAAACTCAACACGAGAAAAATCACGCGAAACACCTGTCTAAACCTGTCCTCGCCTGTCAAACAATTAAATGTCAGAATATCCACTCAATCTGTATATGACGTGATACTGTACATAGTATGGGGCTTATTCAATATTTGTTTAAAATTTTAAATTATAGAATTATTTACAAATATTTACCTGTTTCCCACTCTTTTTTGCTTGTTTCTTATCACGACTCTCCTTCAATCGTATCTGCTTTAAGATACCAACAAGTAGTTCATCAACATTATGTTGGATTCCAGATGAAGTCTCGATGAACTTGCAGTCTTTCGATGTCGCTAAAGCTTTACCCTCTATTGAAACAAATTTAATATAATATTAGTTTTTAGATTGTAAGTGACTTTATTATTTATTTATAGCAGTAGGCAATTGAGGTAACGTATAAAATAGGTACGAAAGTTTAAGCTGAACTAACCTAATTGGCCAGGATGGTGCTTACTTAACAGTGTTTTTGATTTGATTTAAAGTTTAATAAAGATTTTAGTTAGTACAAAAGTGTATATTTTTTACTCTTAAGCCGAGTAATATGAAAAAGTAATAAAGAAATCCAGCTTGTCCTAAAAACTTACTAGAAGTATAATAAATAATAAAACATTATAGCTGCATAGTAAAAAATGAAAAAAAAATTCTATACACTTTTTAATCTCTCAAAAAATCTGTTGAGTAAGTATTAAGCAACATGCATTTAATGATATTTTCACTCACCATTCGTTGAAACTTGCCTAGCTCTTGCCAAGTCAGCCTTATTACCCACGAGGACCACAGTTCGCTCGACAGTAAACTGCTCTCTTGCCAAATAAGATAACAGTTCCCCGGCACGGATGAATGAACTCTTGGCCACGACTGAGTAAACGACTACGCACGCGTGCGGTTCATACGTCGACAGACAATTTTCAATCTGCGGAAAAGCATTGCTTGTAGTTTCAAATTAAAAAATTTAGTAAATAAAATTAAGTTGTAGAAATGAAAAAGGAAACTAAAAACGGAAATAATTCACTGCGCTAGAATAATGTTCGAAAGATGAATTTTACATTTTATTATACACTATTGAGATTTGCCGAATACTAATGCCTACAGGTTTATATAAAAATTCGTCTAACCTTATAGATCTGGCCGTGAAATCAAGATAGATACAATATACCAAAGAGGATGAGAATTAAAAAAAAAAATTATAACTTGAACACTTTAATATTGTTACGTGTTAGGGTTCGAATGATTTGGAGAAACAGACCTGCTGACTCTTTCCAAGACTTTATTCACTAGCACTAGGTCCAACACAAAGCACTAGGTTCAAACACTAAGCACTAAGTTCAAACACTAAGCACTCACGATGTCCTCAGTCGTAGCCAATGTCGTAGGTTTCGCTGGTACCACTCTTGATCACTAGTTTTCACTCTTGAAGTCGCCTCGAAGATCGCTCAAACTGAACTGCACTCGCTCGTCTACCTGCGGCTATTTATATCGGCCGACACAAGGCCCAGACCATTCTGGAAAGTTCACGCATGTACCCGGCTTTCGAGACTATACTTCTATATAGTTCCACAGTAGTACCTCTAACGCCATCTAGTATTGAGTAGAGAGTTTCATGCGGTCTCTGTATTTGCGTGGTTTCAATGGTTGCCGCTAGATGGCGCTAGTTTCTTTGTGTGTCCTTAACACTACTCCCCTCTTAGAGATGCTCGTCCCGAGCATCGTTGTTACTGCCATGGTAACGCGCCAGACGGTCTATGTGTACCACTTTGAATGTCCCTCTTGGTTGCTTTTGAATCCTGTAAGTCACATCATTCAGTCGGGTAACCACTTTGTATGGACCGTCCCACTTGGTCTGCAACTTTGGCGATTTCCCTTTCCGGCGGGTTGGGTTATGCAGCCACACCAGTGACCCTTCCTTGAAGCCGCTCGTGTTCGATTTCCGGTCGTATCTGGTTTTCATGTTCTCGCTTGAATGTAACCCATTCTCCCGAACCAAGGCGTGTATATAGCGCATTTTTTCCCTTAAATCGCTGACATAGTCTTGTACGGTATTTGGTCCCTCCGGTGCCCCTCCAGTCAATAGGTCTACTGGTATTCGTAATTCTCTACCGTAATTGACATACGCCGGGGTAGCTTTTATGCTCTCATGCTCGGCGGTTCGGTACGACAGAAGGAAGAGTGGTATATACTTGTCCCAATCTTTTTGTTTGTCGTCTACCAATTTCGCCAAATGCCTCTCCAGGGTCTGGTTAAATCTCTCAACCATTCCATCAGACTGTGGATGGTACGCGGTGGTCCTCGTCTTATGCATGCCCAAAATTCTGCACACTTCCTGGAATACTTGCGATTCGAAGTTCCTGCCCTGATCGGAATGGATTTCTAGAGGCACGCCAAAGCGACATATCACTTCTTCGACTAACTTAGAAGCGACTGTTGTAGCTTCTTGGTTTGGTATGGCGAACACTTCGGGCCATTTGGTGAAGTAGTCCATGACGACCATAAAATACTTGTTTCCCGATTCCGTTACAGGAAATGGCCCCGCTACGTCAACTGCAATTCGTTCCCACGGTGCACCGACGTTATACAATCGCAGATTCCCACGGCTCCTGGTCTGTGGTCCTTTTACAGCAGCGCAAGTAGTACATTTGCGGCACCAATCCTGTACATCATCTCGACAATGCAACCAGTAGAATCGTTCTCGCACTTTTGTTAATGTCCTCTTGACACCTAGATGACCTCCTGATACGCCATCATGTATTTCACGGAGAACATCTGGTACTCTCGTTCTTGGGACAATTATCTGAAGGTGGAACTCTCTGCCGTTAGTCTTCTCCCATTTCCGGTAGAGTATTCCGTTTTGAAGTATCAGACTGTCCCATTGAGCCCAGTACGCCTTAGTGACAGCGCCAGTGGGTGCAACCTCACTCCAGATTGGTTTTACGTCACCCCGTTTCTTCCATGTGATGATGTGCCGAAGGTCGTCATCTCTTTCTTGAGCTTCCCTCATAGCATCACTCTCCCAGATACCCAAAGGACTTGTTCTTGTTAGCTTTAATGTTACTTCATTAGATTCTTGCTTAACACAATGTTTGCAGTCTTCCGAACACGGCCTTCGTGAGAGTGCGTCGGCATTCCCATACAACTTCCCGCCGCGGTGTTTCGTCTTGAAGTCATACTCCTGATCCCGGGCAGGAGGCGAAGCCCTTTGCTTCTTCAGCTCCATTAATTTAATTAAACTTCCTAATTGAAAAGCCACTTGAGAGTCTGTAGAAGTTACGGTGTCACTGGTGGGCGCGGTAAGGTGGACGGGTCCGGTGGGCGGGGCTTGGCCCACGCTGGGCGGAGCTTGGTCCCCAGTGGGTGTGGCCTCCGCAGCTCGCTGTGCCCTTGTCCTGACGCCCCCCTTAACGTCTTCTCTCGGAGTCAATGGCATCTCCAAATCTCACTTCCGACACCAGTTGTTACGTGTTAGGGTTCGAATGATTTGGAGAAACAGACCTGCTGACTCTTTCCAAGACTTTATTCACTAGCACTAGGTCCAACACAAAGCACTAGGTTCAAACACTAAGCACTAAGTTCAAACACTAAGCACTCACGATGTCCTCAGTCGTAGCCAATGTCGTAGGTTTCGCTGGTACCACTCTTGATCACTAGTTTTCACTCTTGAAGTCGCCTCGAAGATCGCTCAAACTGAACTGCACTCGCTCGTCTACCTGCGGCTATTTATATCGGCCGACACAAGGCCCAGACCATTCTGGAAAGTTCACGCATGTACCCGGCTTTCGAGACTATACTTCTATATAGTTCCACAGTAGTACCTCTAACGCCATCTAGTATTGAGTAGAGAGTTTCATGCGGTCTCTGTATTTGCGTGGTTTCAATGGTTGCCGCTAGATGGCGCTAGTTTCTTTGTGTGTCCTTAACAATATCATAACATTTAATAACGTTTATCTTTTTTCTTTAATTAAATAAACTACGTTAAAAATATAATAATAATAAAGTTTTAGATTAATCTGTATTAATTAAAATATAAAATATATTTTTCAAGCATAACTTTTACTAATTATATTAACATTTTAACGAAGTTTTGTTATGATTTATTTTTTAAAGAACAAATTTTAGTTCATTGCCTTCAAATTTCAGACGTTCATTAGACAAGGATTAAATTATAATTTTCGATTTTTCTTTATCAGCTTGATTTAACACTGTCTAATTCTTGTTTTATTATACGTAAAAGAAAATTTTTTTGCGAGAATAATGTTTATAAAACAGGCAGTATCTGGAGTTATTATCATATGCAATGCCCCGTTCGCGCAGTTAACAGTGACCTTGTGTTACACTTCTCGATAGGGAGCTCGATTCTCGCCCCGAGTCTGTATGTATTTATACCTATAAAAAGTTTGGATTTGTTGATATACAGATTTGGTTGGAAGAAAGTTTGGATCTGTCGATGGTTACTATACGAAAGGCATTAAGATACCTTTTTTATATAACAAAGATGGCAAACAAGCGTGTGATCCACCTGATGGTACGCTGATACCGTAGCCTACGAGCACCTTCAATACCAGGAGCATTGCAAGCACTTTGCCAACCCTAGCCTCGATCCTCGATCCTCCCTCTGACTACCTTACTCATAGCAAGAACACCCCACCACTTGCAAGGTATTACTTAGCTGTGATCTTCTGTCATTTGCGGTACTTGACCAGTCAGGCTGCTCTAAATTTTAAGCAAGATATATCCTACTGTATCCCAACTCAATAGAGCCTAAAGAAATGACGATTTTTTAAATTTTGTTTATAATAACTCTCGCTAAAAACGTAGCAGCAGAAAATTACTAGAAACATCAATTAATTTCGTAACACTTAAATTTGTATATTACGACCGCGAGGCAATATTGAAATGGTATATTACAACATTTAGTAATAAATAGGCAAAAATAAAATCAATGTAATTTTGCTTGTATCATAAAACATATTACGATCCGATTAAAGGCAAAAGCTATTAACCAGTATGAAATGAATTAGGATAATTATATAAAAATGCCTGAAAAAACTGATTGAAAAAAACTTACTGCTCGAACCTTTTTCAGTATGAAAATGTGTATTCGTTTCATGTTATAAACTCCCCTCACCCTATTTTCATGATGTAATCACGAGGGATACTCATAGGGGAAACGACGTATAGGCTATTATAAGAGAGTTACGTCACATAGCATTGCTTACGGTACACAAAATCTAACAGAGTTAAAGGTGATTTTATATAGCGGGTATAATGTAGGCTACAGTTTGAACATAAATTCTTTTGGATGGTTTTTTTTATTGAGCCTTTTATGAAATATACTATATACTTATATAGGTATGTAGTATGAGTGACTACTAAAGTATTTGTATAACTATAATATTTTTTATTATATAATAATATTGACATTAGTCAAAGAAATGAAATTAAATATGTGCTTGATAGTAAGGGTTACTGTAGCATATAGACGCCTACAATCTAGCATGACCAATACAAATGTTTGTCATGTGCGGGGATCGAAGCCGTGACCGCTAGCGCAATATACAGTGCTGTGACCGTTGCGCTAACGCGTCGTCGACAGAAATACCCCCATAGATAAATATTAACACGCGAATCGAACGATCAGCGAAAAATAATTGTTCCTTCATCACTACTATGTCAAAAATCGGTTCTTAATTTCATCAAATAATAATTTTTACTATTTGAATTACTAAGCAATGGCAGGGTCTTATAAAAATGTTTTTCAAACGCATTACTCGGGTCTATTCCTTGGTTATGTGACAAGTAAAATTAATTTTATTAGACTTTTATTTTCTTTCAACTATCGGGAGTAATGAAACTTTCATCACTGTTTTTAATATTTTTTGGCGGATTCCTCACAGCAACTGGCTGATAACCTAGCGGTCGCGGGTTTAATCCAAATCGTGACAAATGTGTTTGTGATTGTATATTAGGTAGTTCCAAACTCTGGAGTAAATGTAACAAAGGGTCACTTGAGAGTAAAATGTTTGTTTATTATGTTATTCATTATATAACCATACAGAGTGGTCTTTTAAACTTTTGTATTGATATATAGAACATTACTCTAAAAGTTATAGAAGCGAAACAGTGCACATTTACAGCAACAAAAGTGAAATAGCGGAATACATCTAGCAATAAATAACTTACGAAAAACATTAAATAATGTAACAAATAGGGAACATACCCATCACAGATAATATTAAGAACTTAATCGAAATACGAACTTGCTCAGACTTTGTTTGAAATAATCAACTAAAGAAATTCGAGAAGTCTTTTCTCTTACCGACATTTCAGTACTTGGATGATCGATAAATATGAGCTCAGATTCTTCCCCGTCCAGTAGCACGGATACTGATTTCTCTCCAAACTCGTCATCTGTAACAATAACAATATCAAAGTTGGGCTCTTGTAATTCAATACTGTTAACAATGAGATCTCAAACGAACTTCTAAAACTCTAATCAGTTTCGAAATTCACTAAATGAAAGGGTATAAATTTTTGCAAACAATCTTAACTAAAACTAAAACGAAGCAAACAAATTGATAAAATAATTTAAAGGGCAAGCTTTGTACGTGTTATTACTGTGACAAAATCCGCGTGTGCCTACCTATCTACTTACATGTATTCAAATATTTATTACTAGTTATAACCATGGTCTTTCGCGTTTTGCGTGCCCTTGTAGGGTCAAATGTATTCATGTCCTAATAGCTCATAAGTATGAACTCAAATTGTGCCTGGTTTCCTATTACTTTATTCATTATTTTGGCATCAAGATATAAATATTAACAGACAGATAGACAGACAGACAAAATTAAAAATAAAATTCACTTTCAGACAAAAAAATAAATAAAATATCTTTAATGTACAGAATTAAACGTCTTAGAGGTTTATTATAAGCAATAGAAACAAATATCTAAAACAATCTATTTACTTTTTTCTTGTTTATTACTAAAAAAAACAAAGTAAATTACAAAATTTAAAAGTAGATGAATAAAGATCATTAAAATGTTGAAATTAGGGGTTTAATTGAACCAAGTGGGCACGAAATGTTTCGCCAATATCACGTAGGAAAAAAATGTTTACGTTTAAAATTTATAAATCTATAATGGGTCCTTGAAATCTTTTGAAAATAACTTTTTTGTGTAATTACTTATAAATGTTCGCCTAGTTTATTATAGTATTTAAACTAATTATTCGTTCTAATAAACATTTATTTTAAAACCTGCGATGGAAAGTTTGTACGCGTTTACCAAAGAGTATTTTCTATACTAGATTTTTCTATAATTCGCCTATAGAATATAGATATATTAGAAATTTATGATATTTAAATAAAAAGAAAATAAAAGAAAAATTTAATAGATGCGATGATTGGATTATGTTTTAAAATGTGGCCTTCGCAGATTTGTAGGAAAAATATACAGATAACCAAACCGGAAATAAATATTTTTACAACTAATTAATAAAGTCTTTAAATATACACGTTACATCCTTCGAAAGCTTATAGCAGTTGAATCTCGTAATAAGCGAATGATGGGTCTTATCAAAGTAAAACATATTTTAATTCAGCTCGGAGTGTAGGGGTTAAATTACGTATTCGTCATTATGTAATAAAGTTATATTTGATTGTTTAGTTTAATGTTTCACTGGGTTACAAATTATAGTACTGTATTGAAAAAAAAACATTGAATTCAAATAAAATCTAATAAAGCAGTAAGCAATAAGACCGCCTTTGCGTGTTGTCAGTGTAACTACTTTTTGTTTAATTTTATTTTTGTACTGCTATTTTTTTTTTCTTTCTTTTACTATGTAAAAGTGTTTGAGTATATTTATGCAAGAAAGTAATAAATAAAAAATAAATGAATAAAATCTTAAAAGTAAAGATTAAAATCTATTTATACGTAAAGATATTATAACGTATAAGAATGTTGAAGCGATATTATGTTTATTATTGAGCTCTTATATCTAAGGTACTACTCGTAAGTCAGTACAATGTGGGTACGTCTGTTTTACGCATATATAGATATGTATGTAGGTGTAGACAATAAATAAATAAAATATATATAAATAAAAATTATTGGCCACATTTATGTGTTTCTCTTTTAAGACTGATTTGACCAATTTAAATTATAATTGTTTTTTTTTCGAAGCTTTCTAAATAAGATTGTTTTAATAAAAACTAATTGTGGTTAATAAGTTTTTTTTTTTTATAAATACACTTTTTAGTTCGTTTTTTTATTTTACCGTGCAAAAATCAGTCGGATTGCTTGTTTTATATTGAAGTAATAAAGCGACAGTAATAAGTGGAAGATTGTTTTATATTTAAATAAAATAAGTTCATTCTTTTTAATATTATGGTTATTCGTTGTCAATAAAAAAAATGGTAAAAGTTAAAATCGTTGACAACGTCGCATTAGTCGTTGTCGTCGCGTCGTTGATTACATCGTTGAATATCAGACGTCGATTTTATGTTACTTCAAGTTTTAGGAACAAAACGTTTATAAAATTAATAAAACGCTTCAGAGAAATTAGGAAATTAAGGGCTTAGAAAAATAATTTATTAATTTGATAAACTACGTTGGTCATTTTTTTTTCTTTGACAATTTTTTGACTTACATGCAACTGCGTGAATTTAGAAAAAAAGTATACGAATTTATCCTAAATAAAGAAAATCTAATTTTAAAACTTCATAACTTAACTTTTTATTTATTTATACTTCTATACCTATATCTACTACAGATTAACAAAAATAATAATAATAACAATCACGGTACTAGTCTTAAAAAGGGTTATACAACCTATTTTAAATTAAACTGGCTTGCTAAGTTAACTAACCACAGATTATTCAAAATCTCAAACAATAGTCTTTTTATAATAGAATACCGATTTGTTAAAATTATTAACACTCACAATTTCAATATCAAATTAATATAAATTGACGTTTGTTCGCCGCCCACATACTCCTATCAGTTCCTACCCACGTCGTAAACGAACGCCCTCATTTTTTCCAAGTGGAAATAATAGGCGTAATAAGTAGGGAATAAAATAATATCTTCTAGGTAGAAATATCAATCGTAACAATTATATGAGTATATGTTATAACATTTTGTATGGAAGAATAAACATGAGTAAGGTTGATAGCCAATAGTTACTTTCATATTATTAAACTAACGATTTTCTGAAAAAATAATGCAAAGCGTGACAAAATTAATAGAATTTATATAAACTACTAGCTGACCTGGCGAACTTCGTAGCACCTTTTTTTCTTAAATATAATAATAACATATATCACAATAAAATATAGTCTATCTTTCAAGTTGGATCAAACTGCACACGGTGTGCAACTTTGATTAAAATCGGTTAAGTGATTTAGGAGTCCATCGCGGACCAATAACGTAATTTATATACATAAGATTTGTATTGTTTGCTGTGTGGTTACGGCATTAAACAATATAGCCACACCCTCTCTTCCCGTGGGTGTCGTAACAGGCGACTAAGGGATAACAGTTCGACTACCACCTTGAAACTTATAAAGCCAACCGATGATGTGATAACCATCCAACGGCTGGCTTTGAAATACACAGGCCGAAGGCGGACAGCATCGTCTTTAGTTCGACAAAGCCAGCCCTGCAGTCACCAACCCGCCTGCCCAGCGTGGTGACTATGGGCAAAACACATGAGTTTACGCCATTTTTGGCGCGAACTTATGGAGGCCTATGTTTAGCGATGGACTGCGATAGGCTGAAGTGAAGTGATGAAGATTTATCTATACTGATATAATGAAGTCGTCGAGTTTATACGTTTGTTTGGACACATTCATATTTTTAATGTTTAATGTTTTTAAAGAAGTTTTTAAGACATAAATCTGGTTAAGGTTGAAATTTTTATATAATTATCATACTTTAATTGTTCATTTACAGGCAATCACAACTAGCATTAATGAAGTAACAATCAGAAGTTATAACCAATCCGACAGAAACTGAATACACACAAACTGAATATAGAATCTTTATTATGTCGACGAATATAAATTATACATAACGAATATTTTAAGAAAAAAATACTAAAATAAAACAAAATATTGAAATTATCACAACTATGTATTTTTTTTAATTTATTTAAATGGAAACAAACATCGGCCATTTTTTGTCTTCGACAATTTATTGACTCTTAATGCAATTATGCGAATTAGACTTATCAAAATAATCGCATCGATCGCATAAAACAAGTAATAAAAATTGTGTATTTTACAATAGTGCATCACGCTTGTATATTATAGAATAGACTTAAAAACTGAGTTTTAATCACACAAATCAGAAAGAAATATCACAAATTCTAAATTTAAACGAACAAAAAAATAAAAAACAACTAAAACGCATTTACCATATGAATAAATTCTTACGTTCTTTATTTAAAATACGGCTATATTTTAATTTTTAAGTTCTTAAAAAAATGAGTTTTCGTATAACGCTACGAAGGCGGTACGTTGGAGCGCAGCGGAGTGCTTCCCCTTGCCACTAATTGGGTATTCTATTTAACGCTAATGAGGTACTTATAGTGTTGTATATCTTTATATAGGTTTTCTAATATTAAAAACGTACCTGTTTAAATGTAAAGATCTGTTTAGAGAACAGTTTAGATATTTATAGAGGTGGTATAAATAAATGCTAGTAGATAAGTCGTGTGGTTTCACCTGATTTCGAATGTTATAGTAATACTGTTCACATCGAGCTGTTTGCCATAAATACCTAGTCTTTTATATCTAAGAACAATTTAAAAATTTAATATTTTATTTCTGAGAATACACTGTTTAATAAAAATAAAAATAAAAGATTTATCTAAGATGATTATTCATTTCTATACCTTCCTTTTTTAAAACATTTTCAGCATTTGTAAACATTAACGAGACTATAAAAATGGGATTGATTAGTTTGTATAAATATAGGTTAATAAGTAAACGGGGTTCGATCCCCGCACATGACAAACGTTTGTATTGGCCATACAGATGTTTGCCGTGGTCTGGGTGTCTCGGAGACGACATTAAGCCATCGGTCCTAGTTATTATTATGTACACCTGATAGTAGGGAATATATCCGCCAACCCGTATTGGAACAGAGTGGTGGATTAGGCTCTGATCCTTTTCCTACATAGGGAAAGAGGCCTATGCCCAGCAGTGGGATATTACAGGCTGAAGCGTAGTATATCGGAGATAAAAATATCCATACAATGTGAACAATATTTGTGTACGTAAAAAAATACAAAATCGATTTAGCAAAGAAGTATATTACGTTCACTATTTATTTCATTATTTAATTCGAAAAAATATTATCTAAAACTTTAAATCTAATGCACAGATGTTCATAGTAATATTGTTTGTATTGTAAAGAAACGAGTATATCTTTTCCCGATATGTTTTTGATTTAGACTATACAGTGACTTGAAAGCTAAAACCTCAACGGTAAAGGATTTAAACCATAGATTAAAGTCATTAGATAAACCAACGTGGTCAGAAAATCTTTATAAATAAAGTTAAGTCACGAACATGTCTAACACCAAAAATGTTCAAAGAGTTAAATACATTTTAGAATAAATTTGATAGAGATTTAAAATAACTCATTAGTTCTGTAAGTATGTTATTTCAATATAAATCAAATTAAAGAATAAACGTCTCACATTCGACGTACAACAGTAGAATATCTTCTTACGTTGGGAGTCTATAACACACAAGAAACAAAGACTAACGCCCAGACCACAAACAACATTTTATGGTTTAAACGAATGTTTGCCATGTGTGGGGATCGAATCCTCGACCAATACTGTGTCAGCCAGTTGGTATTCCCACTGCAATAAAGCGTCATCCCGAAGACACGTAACACAAATATTTGAAAAATGTTTTAATCTCTAGATAAAATTATTTTCAAAAACTTTATGTATTATATAATCTCTTTACGTCTATGGACGCTCTACCCAGAAACCTTTATATTGATTATATCATTAATAGGCTTTTCCCTGAAACGACATTTCGTTTTCTAGCAACATGTCGCCCACGTATACATAGTAAATAAATTTTGGTGGAAAATAGATCTAAAATTAAATCTTATTGCGATAATTCTTCAATTGTTACTATTTTTAGCCGACTTAATAAAAGGAGGACGTTCTTATTTCGAATATGTTTTTTATGTGCGTTCCCTCATAAATATTTTACCGTTTTAGGTATGAAATGTAGTTTATATTGTAAATTCTAAAACTCAAATGTTCATTCAAGTACAAAAATCGCATGGATAACATTTCAATAAAAATAATAATCATGAAAATTCAATTCGTAAAGAATATTCTAATTAATTATTTTTGAACCCATCGTGAACTCACAATAAGCAAATTTTCGAGACCACTCAATACTTTGAAGAGAAGTACAATTTATCTACTGTATATTTACAGAAGAACCTTCATTATGCCGGGGTTCTCTTGACTAATTCGACGAAAACTTATTTCATCAAACAACGATCTTTCTCAGAAATTTTTAAGGTTCAAATCCTAAAAGAAACAAATATATTTAACATACACGAACACGATCATTTGTTTCGAAGCATAACTAAGACCTAACTAATGCCTGTGTCATAATATAACAATCGACTGACATACACATTTAAATAAAGCTGAATATACAGAGAACATACATAAAAAAACATGTGTGTAGGCAATTCACACACGGCAGAAGTGAAACTTCTTAAGTAACCCACGTGAGATTTATTTATATATGTATTGACTCTCATTGTCTCCTACACATTTATGTATTTGTTTCTTTATCGCGACGCATTTTCGTTTCATCGAATTTCAAATCGTGACGATTCTACAGAAGTTTCACTTCAATAAGATTATTACATCTAAACTCGAAGCAGGAATCGAACCCAGAACCCTGACCTAGAAAGCAACTTTTGGTACTTGTAAATATTTGTAATTACGAAATACATTAATAGGAAATTGATAATTTACGAAACTGACGATATTTTGAGGTTATAATATATAACGACCATGATTCAGCCTGTAATATACCACTCCTGGAGATAGACTTCTTTCCTATTTAGGAGAAAGATTAGAGCTTAATTCACCACGCTACTCTACTACGGATTGGTGGATAGATTTCCTACTACGAGGGACGATCGCTATCTTGTATAACAACCGCACTGGTGTAGTAGTACGTGCGCCATGACAGAGGTCCCAAAGCAGGAAGTTTCCTGCCCAAAATATGGAGCAGTCGGACTGGGGTAGTACTCGTCCTTACAGAAGGTCACAGCTAAATAATACTGTTTTCAATTAGTGTTGTGTTCGTGTTGGTGAGTAAGGTGACCAGAGCTCCTGGGTGGAAATGGGAATAAGGTTGGCAACTCGTTTGCGATGCTTCTAGTATTGCAGGCGTCTATAAGCTACGGTACCTAATCGCTTACCATCAGGTGAACCGTACGCTTGTTTGCTTGCCTAGTTACATAAAAAAAGTTACGTACGCCTAAGCATCGACAGTTTGCGGGTTGGATTCCCGCTCGGGATGTATTTGATCTCACCACCGTGATATATATATCATTACTATCTAACCGGTGAACTTTGTACTATCACATTTTTCTTTCGCAAATATTTATTTTATTTAATATAATCCGTGTCCTGGCAGTAAAGAAAACAAAAAAGTAATTATCCAATTTGGCGCATCTGTTATAAAGTTACACGAGAACATACATTTTGCCAATTCATTTTTGTTTATATGGATTTGTCATTCGATGTTATATGGTTTCAAATCAAAAACTCCATCTAAACTCACTGGTGTGTCAAAAGGCAATTTATTGGGTTACATATTTCATTGCAATTTTGATAACTACGCTGTTTGATCCATTACTGATTTAAAAAAAGGAGTATCAATACACTACTAACACTAATACTTTACACTACTGCTTGTATAAGGGTTGCATATACAATAACCGAGCCGAGCATTATATATAGCCAGTATATTCTATATATAGACTATGGGTTATAAGACATCAAACTATGAAATGTTAAAACCTTTGATAGTGTGTATTAAAAATTTTATAACGCAGGTGAAACTGCAATACATGACTAGTTATGTATAAGAAAGAAACATTGTAACACACAAGTAATGACATTAATATAAAAACACAATTATGTGATAAAATTATTATTATATAAGAGTGAATAAAAAAAAATATGTGACATGTGTTTTAGAGTTAAAAAAAAAGTAAAGTTTTAAAACGAAAACAACTTATAAAGTCTATAGTAAAACAATAAACATTCAAAAGGAAAGTGAACTTACCACGTTTAGCTTCACCAGATAGCAAGTAAAAAGAAGTAATGTTATTTACAAAAGAGCAATAGCCAGCCACATACAACTAAATACTAATATAGTACATATTTATAATCTTTCCATTACTTTCATTAAACTTAAATAAAAAAATTAAAATAATTTCTAGGAAAAGAAATTCTTTGAACTCATTTTCGATTATGGGCTTAACAGAGCATTGTTACAAGAAAATTATAATTACTTTAAAAAAAATACAAATAAATTTAATATTTAATCAAAGTTTTTTTGCAAATTATATTATTTTTAAATTTGTCTAATAGTAAATAGAGAAAGTTTCAAACATAAAAAAATTTCAATGTATTTTTTCATTAATAAAATAATGACAACGTTTAAAAATATAATTTAATAACAACAATTAATAACTTATTCTATAACAGCAAAATGTCCCACTGCTATACAACATACTCTTTAACTAATAATAATAATTTTTATTGAAGATATTTATAATATATTTTATAAAATGGAAAGATTTTTAATACATACAGAAATTACAAAAGCATCGAGGTAAATTCCATTATGAATAAGAATGAAATCGAACATACTTTTTACTTTATATATATCATATAAATACAAAAATATATATATAATATATTTGATAAATGACCAAATACTTTTTTTAACTACTGTACCTTTTGACTTTGACAGCCAAACTTGTCAAACGTCATTTTGTCTAACCCCCTGGATATTACATATTTTTACTTTTAAAAAGAAGCTAAAAACATACTGACATCCTGCTCTAACTTTTATTTTGGCAATAGTTATGAAGATAATATTAAGATTAAAAATTCAAATGTGATCTTGTATTATTTGATGAATGAATTTTTAATTTTTGATAATGGAATTTAACTGTAAAGCTAGGCATATTAGTGAGTTTTTATAACCCTTAGATTAGGTAGATGTTAGATTATATTTACAGTAAAAAGAATTCAAGGATTTAAAACCGTATTATTATATTAGATTATATTTACAGTAAAAAGTTTACAGTAAAAAATCACTAATACGCATTTTATTTACATATCTAACTTTAGCTAAAAAGCGACATCTATTCATTATATTACTCAGAAAAGTATTAATTATGTTAATTCTAAATTATTATTAGTAACTTATTGATAAATAATGTCTAGTTTATGATCTGTATTACTGTGAATTGAAAGGTTTATTTTGTTTTAGTCTCTGGTTCTATAAAGCAATTTTTTTTTTAATATGGCGCCAAAATGACGTAAAAATAATTACTAGGATGATGACGCCTTGTCCCGAATACCGATTATTACCGATTTACCCGAATTTTATTAATAATTATTCGAAAAAATTTGCGTCACCTTAATTTTAATGATTGTTTATTAAAAAGGGTTCTTTGCTTAGGTAGTAAAATAAAAATAATAACAATAGATTCTAGAAATTAAATTGTTATAAAAGTTTTCAATAACACATGCAAAATTAACTTTGCAAACATAGCATGTTTATATTTTGAATTTTCACTAAAGTTTTCGTAGCAAAAATGAGAATTAATAATCTTATGTACTAATAGAGAGATCAAATGAGATTTATAATATAAAAATAAAAACAGATCACTCTTCTACGTCATCATTCAGGCCCACGGAACTGCTGCAATTATTGCAGTATGGAATCAAACGGTCTGGAAAAATGCAAATGTGCCACGCATGACAAATGTGCATACTTGACATCTCTTGCGAGTTCCTGGAACTTTTTAGGAAGGCTCTTCACTAGGGTCACCCAGCAAATTCCGCTACTCATTTGCGCAATTGAAGAAGTAAAACACGTGCCTTTCGAGTTTTTAAATGCTCGTGTATAAGAATGAATCCCAGCTTTTTTAGGAAATGTTTTAGTATTATTGATTTTGGCCCATTGTATTTATATTCGTATTTGTGCCAGATCTAATTAACATTACATATAAAATCAACAGTGGCCATCGTTTTGAATTTTTGCTCACGTTGTAAATGCCACTACGTTCAGGTTTAGGTTCACGTCAGCTGTCAGTTTTACTTTGTAAACGGACGCAAGATCGATATTATTTGAATCTGACCCCGTATCATCAGCTTCTTTTTTACTTTAACTATCATTGCTGCGTTCTTATAAATGGTAGTCAATATACATGTCTGAATCACATTGGGAGTCTTCATTGTTATTGGACTCTTCTAACAACGCCACGATTCTAGCTGGGTCATTTGTCAAAGTCATTTTAACTAAAAACTTTTTAAGAAACAAACTTAATTAACGTTAAACACTAAATAAGCAAATAAACGTAAGTCACGAAATTACTACACGAACGATGACGCTGGGTCATAACTACCCGTTTTCACTTGACGCACTTATATCTCCCAGCACACGTGATGCTGCACTGAGCGTAATAATGAAGTGGATAGAAGGAGGTCATATCGCTAGCTTTCAAACCATTCTACCGAAGGAAAAATAAAATATATCAATTTAAAATTGCCTCAGGTCAATATGACCCAGCGTCATTGTCGCCGGGTCAAGGAATGTAACGAATAAATTGTGTAGATATTTTTTATTGCCAGCAGAAACCTTAATTGAAAAATCTTTACAAAATATTACATACACGAACTATACTATTGTTAAGCCTATATTCATATTTAGCATTTTAATTGAATGTTATTCATGAATATATTTAGAATCACTACTTAATATAGGCTTATATATACTCGTACCATTAAAATGACACGACACACACAAGCGTACAAAAATAAAACACGACGAATGGATAGGGATGAGGTAATAAAGAGGGACTTTTGATAAAATAATATTTATTCGAGCGATTTAAATCTGTATTTAGTCACATTGAACCTGAGACTTTCCGAAAGCATCCGGTCAAAAGGCTGTGGCCTTTTGTCGCGTGTTAAGACACTTAACGAAGAACGTGTACGAACTAAGCGCTAGAGACTAGTTTACCACTAGAAGTGTATACACAAATGTACTCTACTAGTACCTTGACTCATTAACAATTGCTAGCCGGGAACTAAACTAACTGAGGATGTGACATCAAGTGATTAGTGCGTTACTTAGCACTACCATATTTTATTTTATAAGGTTTGTTACAACCATAATAAAATAATATATTGGTAGGGATTTGATATTTTAGTTATAAAATGAAAGTGAGACAGAGTTTCATGCCTTGACGAATTATATTTATTACATTTAGTTTATATGACTACGTCGATGAATAATCAAATTACACGTGCTACGACAGTTCTACGAGAGCGCTACACGAGTTCTACACTTGCTACGTTAACGCTACATAGATATGTCATTAAATCCATATTTATTTACGAATAATACATAACACTAGTTACTTGAATATTTTATAATTTAGTATTATTTCCTTCAATTAATTTAAATATATTTGACTTAACTAAAATAATTGTATTGTATTGTACTAAACTACAAAATATTTAAGTCTAGGCCTAAAGATATTTCTCGACAACTCGATCTTTCTCCTACATAGAGATAGTGGCCTAAGCTCAGCAATGAAATGTTACAGGCTAAATCGTAATAATATATATTAACATAAATATACATATATTTCACATAACAGTGCAAAAATAACAGTACATAATATCTTCGCTGATAATAATGCTTTTAACAGATGAAATGTGAGATGGACGGACCGACCTCCCTAGATAAAGATTTATTTTTCTGAATGCTTTTGTACCTATAAATTCTTTGAACGATATACGTTCTAGATATTTCTATCCTACGTCGACATAGGTTATACGAATAGATAAAAATACCACATATTATTAATCGACTAATAAATAAAAAAGTATTTACACACTGTGGCATCCTGTTAAATGAAATATTGTGTTCTGAAAGTATACACAATGTAAACACGAAGACCACGACTTATATTTTTGTTCATTTACAAACATTTGTAAAACGCGGGTTTCGAACTCGCGAGAAATAACACATCAGCCTGTTTCTGTGATTGCGCTGCTTCGTCATTAATATAAATGGCCTTTTGATACTAATACAGACTTTCTAATGACAAAGTTGCATTATTTCAAAAATACTTAATTTCCTGCCAACGTTGACAAGTTATTAATTCATTTGTCGGTTACCATTTCACTTTATCATTGTATCACAGGTAGTTACAAGTTGTTACTTTATAATCCTTAAGCAAGCAAACTATTCACGAGTTGTATGCAATATAACTTATGTACGGAATATAGGGATTTGGAAAGAGATCTTTATTAATCCCACACTATAATACCAACAGCGTCCTTTCTGAAAGTGGGCAAATATGCACAAACTAAATAACTTTACGACCATTGGGTAGAACTAATAGTATTAAATACTGACCTAATTTGATAAAACATATCAAATGTTGTACTTGATAATTGCTAATTATTTTTAATAGGACAGGTAAAGGAGTGATTCAAGTAAACAAAAATATATTAATATGTGTTGTTATAGTACGTAGGCAATTACAAGCATTAAATAACCATAGATAACTGAGGTAGGGCACAGCAGGAATTTCCTGCTCAAAATATGGAGCAGACTGACTGGGGTAGTACCTCGACCTTACAGAAGACCACAGCTAAATAATACTGTTTTCAAGCAGTATTGTGTTCCTGTTGGTGAGTAAGGTGACCAGAGCTCCTGGGGGGATTGGGGATTGGGTCGGCAACGCGCTTGCGATGCTTCTGGTGTTGCAGGTGTCTATAAGCTACGGTAATCGCTTACCATCAGGTGAGCCGTACGCTTGTTTGCCGATCTAGTGACGTAAAAAAAAAGATACGGAATGCCAAAGCGGACTTGCAAACTTTTAATTGTTACCACAAGATTCATATTGTTTATTAATTTACAGTGGGCTGGGCGTTTGGACTGTGTGTGTTGGAAAATCTTACTGGGAGGCGTTGTGAGGCATTTATTTAAGTAAGTTCAAGTATCAATGTACTGACTTCGTCCACCTTGAGTACGCATATATTTATGGGCACTATTTCTTTCTCTATAAGCTATAACTAAATTTTTATGGGCTAGTATAGTTATCCAAGGAACCAATTTTTGAAACATAGCCTTTAAATCGAATAGTACATAATAACATTAACGCCTTCAAAAATATTCATAGACTTATATGTCACTATAGTACTCAGACAGATACTATGAAACCGCAATCAAGAAACAGAATCTTGGACAAAGTTATATAATACTCAGAAATTGTTTGCTGAGTCTTGAGCAAATTGTGTACTTTGAGTGGATTATTAGGAATAATGGCTTACTGATTCTTATAGAAATGATTTTGTGATTTTATGTTCGTATGATGCAAAATAAATCAAATAAATGTATTTATTTGTATCTGATATAACTTAGTTTTATAAATATAGTTTAATTATTTATTTATTTATTTATTTTATATAGGTATACTAACGACTTATTTACTACTAGCGACCCGCTCTGGCTTTGCACGAGTGCAATGCTGATACTTATCTGATCTGAACGCGTACCATCATTTGATCGAAGTAGTCTTATTGGGTTCTGATAGATGGCGTAGACCGACGTAGTACGCGCGTAGGCCGTCGAAAAAATAGTCAAGCAAATATGCATTAATAGATATAACTCAAAAAGTACTTGTTAGATCTCAATAAAATTTAAATGAGACCACATGCTATGCACCACCTTTCGATTAAAAAAAAGAATCATCCAAATCGGTCTACTTAGTAAAAAGTTCTGAGGTAACATACACAAGACGCCGCGTTGGCGCAACGGTTACAGCCATGGATTGTACCTGTTGCGCTGGCGGTTGCGGGTTCAATTCCTACACACGACAAACATTTGTATTAGCCATACAGGTGTTTGCCGTGGTCTAGGTGTTTGTGCAGTCTTTGTGGGTCTCCCCACCGTGGCTCGGAGAGCACGTTAAGCCGTCGGTCCTGGTTGTTATCATGTACACCTGATAGCGATCGTTACTCATAGTAGGGAATATATCCGCCAACCCGCATTAGAGCAGCCCAGTAGTGGGATATTACAGGCTGAAGCGAAGCGATACACAAGAAAAAAAAATACACATAAATTGAAAACTTCCGCCTTTTTTGGAAGGCGATTAAAAGTAACAATTTTTTAGCAAAGTTAGCAAATGTGTGTTTTAATAGAACTGTGACAAATCCAATAACCCCTTGACCTTTCGTCATTTGTACTCCTTTGAGTGGTTATTATTTTAATATATATATTTAAAAAAATATATATTTCATTAATCAAAAGATGAATTGTTATTCAAAAAAAAACTTTTTATACGTAAACATATCATATTAATTACATATCACCATCAAGATAAAATAACACTCCTGTCATTGTTATTTTAACAAGTTATAATTGCGTCAGTTTTATTTATGTAATAACTATAGTTTTTTATTACAATGTTGTGGATCTAATATCTTAGTTAACAAACAAGAAACCTTGTGACAGAAACAATATACTGGATAATTTGCTTATAAAAATTACACTGTCACAAAATTCATTTACTTTGTAATACGCTACCTCAATAAGGACGTAAATGTATAAGAATTTATGAAGGATGAGTGAGTACCATATTTATTAAAAGCTGATTGATGCAGACATTGATTTTGTTAGCTGTTCTAGTACACTTATTTTCAGATGTCCGTTTTATTTTAAGTTGAAGAACAATTGGATCTTAATCGAATATACGCTAATTCCAATTTGGTTAGTATTAAGCTTGAATAAGCTTTAGATTCAAAAGTTAGGTAGTCACATAAGAGATTACGATTCAATAGACAGACGCCTTGAGATTAAACAATTACCAGAACATAAATCGACTTCGAAGGATACTAGAAGTAATAGTATGTTTGTATTGTATGTATTTTTAAAGGTAAATAGAAAATTAAATACTTGCTAAGTATAATATAACATGAAATTCAAATTTATATCCATTTTTTATCCTTTATGTATAAGACGTTCAACTTTCTTCATACCTTGGTGTATACATAGTAATACAAGATGAAACATTCACATGAAACTACGGTACAAATAAAACACGTTTTAGGCAATTCTACATTTATATTTACGTACCCTTTTCTAGATCGATCTCAGCGGAATTGAAAAACGGCGGAAAAAAAGGCGGCTTATACACATTAATTTCAAATGAAACTGACCCCATTCCTGCCGAAGGTCGTTAATATTGCCTTTCTCGATCATTTGTATATCGCTTACGATATATGACTACTTATTTCCGTCGTTGCGATAGCGTTAAAAGTTGACTTCATATTTTTGCTCATAAATAGCTAAAGCTGGAACGGTCTGTATTGGGAATTCATTTATGTGAAAATTTAAAAATTGGACTTGGAATCATTTAATTTCATAATAATAGAATTTCAATTTCATATTTGTTTATATCTGTGATCAACGCGTAAACTAACGCCTGATCTATAAACAAAATTGTTTTAGCATAACAATTCCTCATTTCGCGATAGCGAATCCTTTCCAAAATCAATTTGTTATGTAATATGATATCGTGTTTATTTACAAATTAACATGAATAAGACTTCAAGTCGAAACAAAATAACAAGGTCAAAAGGATTATCTTCTGGTTACAAACAAACATAAGCCAGATTAGTTAACTCCTCTATAAACTTATTACCTAATTTAAAGAACAAATATTTACATTCAAAATATTTCGAAATGTTTAACGTTTATTCAATGAACAAAATTAACAAATTTAAGAAATAAACAGTCAGTTTTTAAGTGACTTGAAAGTTTACTTATTTCAATACGTTTTTAATAAGGAAAGAAATAAGAATTGTTAGGATTACAGCATTAATAAATAAAACGATATAATATAAAAATAACATAAAAATTTATTAAAATTATGAGCATACACATTTTTTATTTACTTTACATCGATTAAAAATCACAGCCTAAAACCTTTTTAGTAAACAAATATTTAAAATAAATTCGACAAATTTTTTTTCTAATATTTCATTTGACATGCATATCCTGTTATAATTATTATTCTCTTGACCAATCATGACAAATATATTTGTGTAAGAAAATAATAAGAGCACATACACTTTGTAAATTACTTCATTCAAATTCGCCGTTCCGTGACGAAGCGGTTCTTTAGCGATGGGCGTGATCAAGCACATTCTAACTCAGCCTTAGAAGCGGCTTGGGATAATAGGACAATAACGTACTCGATTTTTAAAACATGAAGGAATTTTATAGGGCGTGTATCTTGTTGAACTAGTGTTTCAAGATCATTTACACATTTACAAGGAAACGTCGTGAACGCGCTTTTACGTGGGCTTAATCAATAAATTTTGTAACTCAAAAAATAAATATCTTTGTTTTTAATTGTATTTGATATGTTATTATTTTAATCAACAAAAACATGCATATAAAATTTAAAGTAGGGAATTTAGTCATCGTTACTTTACTAGTTACTGTAACTGACAAAGCGAAATAACAACCTATTTAAAATCGGAGAATATTACCAACCGCATCTCATATATCTAGCGTATTAAATGAAGATATATCAAATGTACTGCTATGTCACTATCTGTAATTGTAAGACTATTGAAGCTGTCAGTTTGAAATGCCAAGCACTAACTAGTATCTAATGTCTTGTTGGGAACTTGGGAAAGTCTGTTAAAATATTAATAAGTGAAGCAAAAACTTTGTACCTTGGTAAATACCCACACTTTAGTTTATATAGAGAAAAATTGTAGAGCGCTAATATATTTTTTAATTATGAATAATAAATACATTAAATCAATTTAAAAAAAAAAAAAACATTATACCATAAATTTGACACTCACACGTATATATACTATTTTATTTATTGTTTAAGTCTGTGGTTAAATTATGGTCGTATTTCGACCACTGGGCGACCACTAGTGTTGTATTTATATCGTATTAAGGGCAAAAGCGGGACTAACTGTTTTTTTTATGTCACTAGGTCGGCAAACAAACATACGGCTCACCTGATGGTAAGCGATTACCGTAGCTTATAGACGCCTGCAACACCAGAAACATCGCAAGCGCATTGCCGACCCAATTCCCAATCCCTCTAGGAGCTCTGGTCACCTTACTCACCAACACGAACACAATACTGCTTGAAAACAGTATTATTTTGCTGTGATATTCTGTAAGGTCGAGGTAATACCCCAGTCGGGCTGCTCCATATTTAAAAAAAAATTGTTTAAAGTTTTCTTAGAGATAAAAAATATGTATCTACTGTTCCTGATATTTGAACTTTAGATTTAGACGATTTTAAGCTATCGACCCCGCTTGTTATCATAAATACCTAATAAAGATCGTTACACATAGTAGGTTACCACCAGCCCACAATGGAGCAGCATAGTTGATTGAGCTGGTCATAACCCTCTTCTCCTACATGGAGAAAGAGGCCTTTGCCCAGCTGTGGGATGTTACAGACTGAATCAATCTTTTGTAAGGTCGACATACTGCTCCAGCCAGACTGTTCCAGATTCTGAGCTGGATCCTGCTGTGCCCTTCCTCAATTAGACTGTATTGTGACTCAAGTAGCAACATTTTTCAAGTTTCAATAGATAATAATGTTTTTCATAAATCTAGAGTCAATGAACTTAAGGAAAAAAAAATAATAATAAAAAAAAGAAAAAAAAAAGAGAGAAAAAAGAAACATAGATAAATTATACCATACATTAGAATAAGAACCGGTCGGTGGACTCACGTCTCTTTTGGAGACATTAAGTTAGTCTAACTTGAACAGCGATGTTGCTGAGTAACGCCTACCTTGAAATAAAAAAAAATAAACAAAAAAATTGTATGTTTTTAGAATAAAAAGGACATGGGTTTATAAGACCGTGGATGTATATCACATGTATTAAAAAAAAGAGTCCATGAACTAAATTGTTACATAGTACAACATATAACGCTGTTCTTGAACCATTATTCTCAAGAATGAACGATCGAGTTCGTGAGACTGCGATTTTGTATAGGCAAGCTATTAATCTATCGTGCTCATACATTAAAAGATGATAAAAAATCACATAATGGAAGACTAAGCTTTTATTTAGGAATAAGTAAATCTATAATATTCAAAGCAGTAAATATTGAATACATTTATACATTTGATTTTACAAAAAATTTATATAGGACAAATGACACTTACTAACTTGCAAAGTTCTTCAACAAAGCGTAACAAAGATGCAAAGTATTACAAACAAATTTGGTTTATTTTTAGTCAGTTAAATATGAATATACATCTTATTTAAATTTAATTACTTAATCTATATAGCTTTAGTTCTGTCAATTTAGTTCAAATTATTTCATAAATATCATGTGGGTTTGAGAAGATGCCTCAACATGTATTGTTTTTTTCTTTTATATTAGTAGGTCGGCAAACAAGCGTACGGCTCACCTCATAGTAAGCGATTACCGTAGCTTATAGACGTCTGCAACACCAGAAACATCGCAAGCAATCCAATTCCCCCCAGGAGCTCTAGTCACCTTACTCACCAACTAGAACACAACACTGCTTGAAAACGGTACTATTTAGCTGTGATCTTCTGTAAGGTCGAGATACTAACCCAGTCGGTCTGCTCCATATTTTGAGCAGGAAATATCCTAATGTGCCCTACCTCAGTTAACTATCTACAACATCTTATCTACATCATGTTTATGTTAAAATTTAAAAATTATCATAACTACATATCATAACTATACATATATCAACGTGTCGATTGCATTTAAAGTCAATGGAATAAAAACTAGATTTGAACGCGATATAAAAGCCAGTAAAATTTTACACGAGCGAAGCCGCAGCCAAAAACTAGTAAAACAATAACTCAAAGACAAAATACTGTATAATGTTTTATCCTGAAATCATAAATTATTTATCATCTCCTAACGAGCGGGTGAAGTTAAAAACTTTAAATCGTAACTCTCTACACATTGCATTAAGCAAATTGGTTTCCGAAGCGACGTGCAAGCTAGCTAGCGTGTGACGTACCTCGGTATGTAGGTATAACTAGTACAAAAGTCGTGATTTCGAATTTCATTTAACTATTATAATGTAATGGACATTTCTTTTCTGCTTGACATTTTTATGGACAATAAATACTTTTCGAAGATAAAAAATATGTTACTCGATATTCCTGAGGTAGATATTGGACCGAACTTAATACGTAATATACTTTTGAGGTCAGTAAATAAATGAGTCAGTATTTCTAAAAAAATATGTTGATAGTAAATCTTTTATTGAAATTTTCTCGAAAATAAATGAAATTTAGTTTAATAACTAAGATTCAAGACTATCATTTTTCAATATTTTTTTATTTCATCAACAAAATCAGTAATATATTAATTATTATCCCAAAAAGTGAAAACTACGTACCAAGTTTATACTGTTGAAATACTGAAATTTATCGTTGTTATAAATATGTATACTGCGAATCTAAAAATGATTTAATGAATATTTCCCCCTGCGTAAAATAAGTGCAATTTCACCAAAGAGTTTTTAATAAAACCGGGATCGTTGACAGATTATGTACTGTATGTCGTATTACTTACGTCTTATCCCTTCAAATGAGAGTATTCAAATATACACCGTATTTTTTTGGAACTTGTAAAGGACTTTTTGAATGAAAGAAATGACGATAACTGAAATATAATATATTATGACTATTACGATTTTATTTTCAACTAGCTTTGCCTGCGACTTCGTCCGCGTGGAATTTAACAAAAAGTTAAGGAGCCTTAGTGACTCCTTATTACATCAGCTATCTGCCAGTAAATGTCCCGGCAAAATCGGTCCAACCGTTTCAGACTTTAGCCGGAATAAACATACAGACAGACAGACAGACAGACAAAAATTGTAAAAAATGTTATTTTAGTATATGAGTATGTATTATGTATATGTATGTTTATATATGTTTGTTGTATTATGTATATATATATGTTTGGTGTATTTGGTATATGACATGCATTTAGTAAAAAGCGGTTATTTTAATATTACAAACAGACACCCCAATTTTTATTTATTTGTATAGATATAGATAATAACAATATACATTACAAATATCTAATTATTATTATTTCTGTTGTTGTTAATCATTATGATTCTCTGTGAGTTTGTATGCTTTTAAACCTTAAAATTAATTTAATATTTTATAGTTACAGAATCATTACAATTGTTTCCCTTTTTTTGACTATCATTAAATTAAACTTAATTTAATTTCATTTTACTAACTAGTATGAACAGTATGAACATGTAACATGTATAGTATGAACTACATAACAGTTCTATAATTTAACAACAGATAAAAACAGCTAAATAGAAGCAGTAATTTAGACACAAGGTACCTTTTCATTTTTCCACAAATAAAACACATATAGATAGACACCCAAACTTTATCCCAATACTATTAAACAACAAAATAAATTGTAATAATATTTCACAAAAACAATTTCAAATATAACAGATAATACAAAACCATAAAAGGCAAAAGAAACTGAAAATAAAATCTTTTTCTATCCTTTCGCTCCATAAAGGCTTAAGGGCAACACATTTTTCACTTCAACGTGACTGAGTCATCATTGGATCTTTACGGCTCCTAGACAGAGTGGATGAAATAGCCGAAACTTATTGATATTGGCTGATAGAAAAATTGTTTCCTTATAATGTATGATGTAAATGTAATGAGTTATCGTTTTATAAATAACGAATAGGATTCCTCATTTAGTTTAAGTTTTCGTCTAATTTTTTTTTTTTTTATGGTTTGAGTACGTTGGTTTTTTTTTTCTTTTTGAATTTTTTGATGATGACGTTATAAATTTATATGATTTTTTTTTTGTTTTACGAGACTTTCGCAATAATAATGCTTATTCGATTTTAATTTGTATTTCACCTTTTTACGAATAATGGATGTCTAAAATTTATTTTTATTATAAATTTTAAAAAGAATTGACTTCTAACATAAAAGACGTTATTTATAAGCCGGTATTTAGGGTTATTATTTCAGTTTCTAAGTTAATACCGTTGGTTTTGTCCATTACTAACATATCAAACGATATATTGAATACTAAAAAAATTCAAGTTACCCTATATTTGTCCGAAAAAAAAATACGTCGGTACGGTCGTCGGTTCAGCTAATATTAAATATTTGGAATCAAACGCCAATCTTTCTCCGGTTGTTTTTTGAAATTTGAAGCGTAACCATATTTATGTGTATGTAAGCTTCTTGAAATATCATATTACATCTTTTAATTATTTAATAAAAAAATTATCTGTACTGATAACATAAACTGAGTATATTGATAACGGAAAATGACAGACTAATATAAACCTACGCGGCTAATATTTCGAGACGTCTGCGTCGCACGTGGTCTTCTAAAATTGGATTCCTAATTTTGTTATCTCCTACAAATAACTAATTTAAACTACGTTATTTCAGTACTGTATTAATTATTGTATATTGTAGTCGAAAGTCTTAGACTTTGAGGTAGCGGTGCAAAAAAAAAACGTAATAGAATCGACATTACATAGGTATCTTTGATTGAAGAGAGCCGGTTCATTTTTGGTAAGGGGGTGGGAAATATATACTATTTAATTCGATTCAACGCGGAACTGCCACCAGCATTCTAAATACGTACAATACTTAAAATATCGAAATAAATTTATATTATTCCATATTATATAGAATCCGTAAAGGTTTTAGCACCATAGACCACATACACACGCTGCGGCAGATTATACAGAAAGCCGAGGAGTATAAAGTCAAGTGGACTGCAGGTATGTCGAGGTGTCAAGGTACTTATACTCTAACGCCACAATGTGGGTCCGATTACAGGCCTAGAGCTCGAAGCCAATACTACTTCAGCGAGGCGTGATGCAAGCGGATGTTATATCTCCGAAGCTGTTTACCGCCGTGTTAGAGGACTCTTTCAAGCTTCTGGACTGGAAAGGATTCGGTATCAACATCAATAGCGAGTACCTCACCCACCTCCGTTTTGCCGATGACGTACTCCTTGTGGCTGAGACCTTGAAAGACCTGAGCACAATGCTTGAGCATCTCAACAGTGGTTCCCAAAGAGTGGGTCTTAAACTGAACATGGACAAGACGAAAATTATGTCGAACGTCCATGTCGCACCCGCTCCAGTTCACATTGGGAACACTGTTTTCGAAGTTATTGACCATTACGTATATTTAGGACAGCCAATTCAGCTAGATAAGTCCAGCTTGGAGAACGAGATCTCTCGGCGAATCCAACTCGGATGGGCAGCGTTCGGGAAACTACGAAAAATCTTCGTTTCCAATATCCCGCAGTATCTGAAGATAAAAGTCTTCACCACCAGAGTGTGTTGCCAGTGATGACATATGGATCTGAAACGTGGTTGCTAAATATGGGCCTCATAAGAAGGCTAAAAGTCGCTCGGCGGGCGATGAAGAGGGCAATGCTCAGTATTTCCCTACGTGATAGAAAAATAAATGAGGAGATCCGTAGGAGAACCAGGGTAACTGAGATTTCTCGAAGCATCGCACAGCTGAAGTGGCAATAGGCAGGGCATATAGATCCTAGGCGGGGCTTATGCTCAACAGTGGGCTTCCGTGAGCTGATGTGATGATATTATATATGTATCATTACAGCCTATACAGTCCACTGCTGGACATAGGCCTCCACAAGTTTACGCCAAAAATAACGTAAACTCATGTGTTTTGCCCATAGTCACCACGCTGGGCAGGCGGGTTGGTGACCGCAGTACTGGCTTTGTCACACCGAAGACGCTGCTGCCCGTCTTCGGCCTGTGTATTTCAAAGCCAGCAGTTGGATGGTTATCCCGCCATCGGTCGGTTTCTTAAGTTCCAAGGTGGTTGTGGAACCTTGTTATCCCTTAGTCGCCTCTTACGACACCCACGGGAAGAGAGGGGGTGGCTAAATTCTTTAGTGCCGTAGCCACACAGCATTATTATATTATATATGTATATCCATAGTTAAATAATATATAAATGTATTTATTTGTATCAAAAGAGTTATGTATTCAACCGGTATTTTAGATTGTAAGCAAAAAATCAATACAGACTTGCCCACTGAATCTCAGATGACAAGGCTTTGTGTAAATCGGCATCCGAAAATTGTACCTATTTTGTTAAAAAATAAAATTATGCTTAAATTTTTTTAAAGAAATGAATAAATAATTTGTTCTATATAGAACTAGCAGCCCGTCCCATCTTCGCGTGGGAATTTAACAAAAATTTTAAAATTAAAAATTATAATACACACACATAAATTAGTATAATTTGTTTTGTCACAATTATTGAAACTAACATAGTTAAGGAAAAAAAATGTAACTAACAAAAATATGGACTACGTCTGAAATAAATTATTATTATTATTATTATTATTATTATAAACCCTTTTATGCGTCGGTTGCTTAATAAAGAAAGTTTGAATATCGTTATTTTAATGAACTTTTTTTTTCATTTTAATGATTTTTTTTTTTTGTTGGCTAAAATATTAAGTTTTTTTCTTACAATTTGGTTAAATTATTATAGTTTTAGTAAGGATCGCTAATTTTTTTGAAAATATAATATAGCCTATGCCACCTGCGGACAGTGTAGCTTCCCAACAGTGAAAGAATTTTTCAAATCGGTTCAGTAGTTTCGGATTCTATTCAATGTAAACAAACAAACAATTTATTTTTAACAATATTATGTATATTCACCAAAATATTCATTGTTTTGAAATAAATAGTAATAATCGCATCGTAAACACGAGAAGAAATAACAAAATTGTAACTCCAAATTTTCGACTGGGCAAAGTAAACGTTTCCTTTCTGGGTCATGGTATTCACATGTATAATAAAATCCCACAAACGATTTCGGAATTGTCTCAACATAAATTTAAAGTTATTATTAAAAAAAATAGATAAAGCTTACTACTCGGTGCAGGATTACATAGTTGATAAAGATGCGTGGACTTAGTGACGCTGTATTTTATGCAACATGTTACTAATTTTGTATTAAAACACAGTTTATATATTATTTTTCAAAAGAGTAACTGCGGAGTTTCTAGCCGATTCTTATCTGCAGAGTTTACATATCGAATCGGTGATAGCTTTACTTCTACAAATATAATAACTTATTTTTAAAGTTTTAATTTTTAAAATGACAATTCGAAAGTGCTCTTGGAGCCTATTCGAATAAAGCTGTTTTTGATTTTGATTTGGTTTGACAATCAAATATTCCTCTTTATAATATTAAGTATATATAAAATTGGTTCTTCACGAACCACTCTTCGACATGAACCATATCCTCAGGTAGTTTGCTCTAAAATCATCCTTAGGCTATAAATTACCAATCTAGGATCTTAGTAAAACAGTATCCACTAGTATGTGCCAATCCATTACCACTATAATACATTATCGAGTCCAGAATGAGCCGTTTTTATCAATTATGTTAACGCCAAACATTTTGACATCAACAGGCGAGAGGAAACGCTACTCGATACTATATAAACGTTTCTTAAGTAACCCCCAATCAAGTCACAATTAAATTATGACAGCCTATTACTTTAAGGGCATATTATTTTATTCATGTTACATAATTATAATTCCATAGCAATATTCGGAATATTAAATTACAAATCGCTGTGTGGCTACGGTAGTAAATAATATAGCCACCCACTCCCTTCCCGTGGGTGTTGTAAGAGGCGACTAAGGAATAACATAGTTCCACTACCACCTTGGAACTTATAAGGCCGATCGATGGCGCGATAACCATCCAACTGTTGACTGTCTTCGGTGCGACAAAGCCAGTCCTGTGGTCACCAACCCGCCTACCCAGCGTCGTGACTATGGGCAAAACACATGAGTTCACGCTATTTTGGCGTGAACTTATGAAGGCCTATGTCCAGCAGTGGAATGTGATAGGCTGAAATGATGAATGAGGATTCGGAATATCTGCTATATTTATTAGTATAGCGTCATTCGTATATATGTAGGGCATGTAACTATATAACCTAATTAAACATGGCCTAACAAGGCTATAAAACATTTTAATTCAACGTAACCATCTGATATGTATCGTAATGAAACGCGATTGCTTTACTAACGAATCTCATATAATTATTTTCACAGCACGACGTGGTCCTGACCACGCAACACAAACACATGGTGGATTAAGTTGATAATTCTTAAATTTCCTTGTACAACAAGCAGCGTTCTTTAGACCATAATTGAACAATTACAATGGCACAATGTGCTATAAATGCCTCATAATTGTATAAAATAGGCTATTTAAGATTGTAAATATTAACGATAGCAATAGTATAACAAAATATCAGCGAAAATATATTAAATCACGAAATCACACTGATACGTTGTTAGTAATTGCAGAATGTCCATCGACGTCGACTATACAATAATATGTTTTTTATACGTCAATTTGTAATGTTTATGTATTTGGGCTGACATATTAAGGCTACAAGTTACGATATAACGATATTATAGCAGCTAAATAAAATTTCAAAGGAAATGTTAAGTACACTCCGACCTTTAATGAAAAAAACACATCAAAAGAATAATATATAACCAAATATATTACATTCCTTACAGAAAGTTTTTAAGTATAATCAATTTTGTATACTCCACTTGTATTTTATTAAAGACATTATACTTTTATTCTATTAAATAAGTTCACTAAAAACAATAAATTAAATATACTGACTTTGACAGTCACAGAAGTAGAAATAATTGATAAATATTTTTACTGATTTATTTTATTTAATTGTTACATTTTTAATAATCAATTATTTATTTGTCTTTTTTTTTCTTTGTTTATCTGCGGCTATCATAGATTAGCTAGGACTTACCTTATTGCCAAAAACATATACGAGTATATCTAACTTCCGCCAATTTCATGTTGCATTTTCTTAGTCAAATTACGACTTAGGCTTGGCTTTATTATTATAAAATCACTAATTTAACTGTGACCTAATTGAGTATGGAACAATTGGACTATCATAGCGATCATGACCACCATGATAAATGATCACACTTATCCAATTTAGTTTTATTTTGTGTTAAACATTATTTTAGCCTTTTTTATTTTATGAGACCTAATTATAACGATGATTTAAAACCATTAGTTATTGTTACGTATATTGAACCATAGAACCAGAGTAATAAATATAAAGAGTATAAATAGAAAAAATAAACCTTTCAATTGTCGTTTTGTTTATAATATTAATTTATCACTCATAAATTTTAAATTTATACATTTTACATTGAAAGCGTATAGCGACAGTATATGTGCAACATGCATACTTGTATTTATTGAATCTACAAAATTATTTTATCTAGAAGCCATTAAGTATATTAAATAATATAATTTCAATAATAAAGGTCACAAATACAATTATTTAATAATAAAGAACTGTCAATACTAAAATAAAAGTAATCTTAAAAAAAACACATTAATTTTGTCGACTTAAACTTAATTATTTTTCCAATTTACCATATGATACACTAAAGATAATCCTCCATAGTAAAAGAAATTTATACATATACTAATAAAGTAATGTACATAAAGTGTCTTTATCGTAAAAATAGCGATGTCTTTATAGACATCTCGAGGTAGAAGTAAGAAATAAAAAGGTGTAGGTATACATAAAACATGAAATAACTATAAAAATTAATGCGGTGAAGGTACCGTAATAAAAACTTATAAGATATGTAAAGAAATGTACATAAATAAAATAAGAACTGAAACTAAAATAGCTATAAAAATAGATAAAGTCATTTACTTTTATTTTCCTTTAAAATAAAACGAAAATATTGTTCAAATCTTGCTTCGCATATTCAAAGAAATTCAAATTGATTCAAAATGACAAGAATCAAATTTATTTAGCGAAAAACAAGAGTTGTTTATTTATTATCACTAAATAGTATAATACAAAGTCGCTTCCCGCTGCCTGTATGCTTAGATCTTTAAAACTAGTCAACGGATTTTGATGCGGTTTCATTTAGTCAATAGAGTGATTTCAGAGGAAGGTCTATATGTATAATAAATGCATAATATAGTAGAGGAACACTGATAATTTTTGCACCCGTGTTGCAAACATACAGTTCATTGTGATTTCAATTGTTATATATATTTTAAATAATAATTTCGTGCTTAACCTCAATGTTGCTTAATGGAAAGAAAGAATAAGGTCTGTTTTAATGTTTGTTTGTCTAAAACATACCTTACACTCTTCCCCTTAAGATAGCTCAACATATTGGTATGTATAAGTGGCCGGAACACGGATAACGCAAGGGTGATCCAATATTGACGGTTGAAACGGTATGAGAAATATTTCGAGCGAGTAGGTTGAACTACGACCATACAAAAATGGCGCTCGATTATATATTTACGTATATACATATATATGTGTAAGCTTTAAATGTACTTATATAATATTATAATATATATGTAATATATATTATTTATCGATTAACAGTTCTTTATCATCATATTGACTGTTTTTCTACTACATCACATTATACTACTGTACTTACCAAGACTCGCGTCGTACGTATTCATGTATTCTGACGTCATAAACTGCGATACAAGCGCCGTCTTTCCGACTCCGGCATCTCCCAGTAATACCACTCGATATTTTGGTATCTATTAAGAAAAATATGATTTTTAATAAACTTTTTAAGGTAAAAGATATTTCTTTGGTAAATAAGTGACACTAAAACAACTTATCAATTCATAATAATGTTACAAATACGACAGTAAATTAATTCCTTTAATAACATGGAACAATAATATGGCGCAGCCCGACTGGGGTAGTACCTCGCCCTTACAGAAGATCAGAGCTAAATAATACTCTTTTCAAGCAGTATTGTGTTCCTGTTGGTGAGTAAGGTGACCAGAGCTCCTAGGAGGATTGGGGATTGGGTCGGCAACGCGCTTGCGATGCTTCTGGTGTTGCAGGTGCCTATAAGCTACGGTAATCTCCACCATTACCGAACAATACAACTTACAAACACAGAACTTTGTCTGCTCACTTTTTTTTTTCTTTTCTTTATGAACAATTTTATGAATACCGTTTAATATTTTAATTTCCTACTTGTCCAACACAACACTATTGTTAATTTATTGCTACACGTGGAAACTTGTCAATGGCCTTCTGTTGCTATAATTTATATTATTGTTAATGTTAGCTGTAAGTTTCCCAAATAAAATAAAAATAAAATAAAATAAAATTATATAATAATTGTGTTTGCTCGCAAACGAAAAAAAAAACGACTTCAATTACATCGACAAGTAATAGAACGTACATCGACGAAAAAATAGTCAAGCAACTACGCGTTATCAAAGATTACTCAAAAAGTAGTTATCAGATCTCGATAAAATTTATATGTGACCACATGATAAACATCAGCTTTCGATTAAATTAAAAATTATTAAAATCGGTACACCCAGTAAAAAGTTATTGCGGATTTTCGAGAGTTTCCCTCGATTTCTCTGGGATCCCATCATCAGATCCTGGTTTCCTTATCACGGTACCAAACTAAGAATATCCCTTTTCCAACAAAAAAAGAATTATCAAAATCGGTACACCCAGTAGAAAGTTATGCGGTATAATACAACGTAGGTCGACGAAAAAAGCGTCAAGTAAAAACGCATTATTAGATATAACTCGAAAAGTAGTTGTTAGATCTCAAATAAATTTAAATGGGACCAATTGATACACATCACCTTTCGATTAAAACAAAATTTGTCGAAATCGGTCTACGCGGGCAAAAGTTCTGATGTAACATACATAAAAAAAAAATACAGTCGAATTGAGAACCTCCTCCTTTTTTGGAAGTCGGTTAAAAAAACGTAATTTTTATGTTTATAAAGTATTTGGCGATGCGTGTTAAACGTAGTGTGAAGAATCGCGTCCGCCATCGAAAAGGGAGGATCCTCCACCAGACGGGTGTTGTGTCTGGCGGGCTAACGGCCCCGACGGTTGTTGTCGGGATCTTGTATATATACTTATTCACTTTGAAAACTCTGATAGCGCGATGTAGCATACGTCAGTTTTTCTCTAATTACGTAGTTTGTAGTCGTTCGTAATTCGCGCGATAGATGTCGCCACATCACTCCCCTCCGAGACCGGAGGTCGATAGCAGGTTAAGTCGTCCATTCATCTTGTGATGCTTGCCGGGCCAGTGGAATGTTCTAGTGAGTCGGAACCAGATGCCGCATAGTTCACGATGAGTCGGAACTGTCTGCGGTGATGCTGCATATGCTCCAGTGAGTCGGAGTGGTGCAGTATGCGTAGTGGCTGCTGCTGCGTCGACCAGGAGAGAAGTGCGTCTCTGCTTGCTGACCGGCCGAAGTGCAGTGTGCTGTGCCAAAGTCGCTGAGAAGGCTGTGGGCGATGACCAGGAATGCTGTGGGCGATGACCAGGAATGCGCGTCCGCTGCATGCTGGTGGTCAGGATACCCGTAGTAGCCGTAGATGCTGGCTGGCTGAAGCTGTAGATGCTGGATGCTACTCGCTGCTCGAAAGCTTGAGGAAGTGATGATGACGATGAAGGTTGCGCCGATGATCACGTCGGGGTCACCAGTTTAGAGATGCGGAGGAATATGGTTGTGAAGAATCGCGTCCGCCATCGAAAAGGGAGGATCCTCCACCAGACGGGTGTTGTGTCTGGCGGGCTAACGGCCCCGACGGTTGTTGTCGGGATCTTGTATATATACTTATTCACTTTGAAAACTCTGATAGCGCGATGTAGCATACGTCAGTTTTTCTCTAATTACGTAGTTTGTAGTCGTTCGTAATTCGCGCGATAGATGTCGCCACAAGTAGACTGATTTTACAAAAATTGTTTTAAACGTAATTTCGATGCAACATACATACGCTCAATCATTCGTAAAGAGAGATATAGTAATTTAATTTTAAGATTAATTCATATTATTGTTACTCTAACAAAGTAATTACGAAAAATTCGAATATTTAAAATTTCAGATCGTACAGTCTAATCCTAAGAAATAATTTAAAGCCGCATTGGAGCAGCATGGTGGATAAAGCTCCAACCCTTCTTCTACCTGCAAAAAGAGGCCTGTGTCCAGCAGTGAGCATGTTACAGTGTGAATCAATCAACTGATTAATTAAGATATGGTTACATTCGCTACAGAAAAATGATATATCGAACAGCAAATAAATCTACCTTTACTTATACGTAATCTTCTTAAAGGTTAATTTCTCCCGTTCATGTCGAATTCGATTAACGTATATAAAATCCTTAGCGGGTTATCTTACTATGTCATCGAAATAAAATCCAAGGAGTAATATATTTTTGACAATAGAAAAAAAAATTATATTCCGAATATTACATTTTAAGAAGATTATGTAATTTTCTTTAATTTAATTTTAAATGTGCAATAAACTGTCTAAAAAATAATCAATTTTATCAACAGTTTTCAGTTACTTTTCAAATTATTTAAAGAAAAATTCTGAAAAAAGGTCCTATAGGACAATAGTGATAAGATTTAAATAATTCATTTTAAAATTGAATTTGTTATACTCAAGGTTATTTTCATTTAAATTTGAATAAAATATTCTACCTTCAAGGATGAAAAATTATGCGGTAAATAAATACCTTATTATGTTTTTTAATGAATGAAGATTGAAATTACACCTTGTCCGTTAATTATGTAAAAAATTTAAAAAGGAAGGTTATTGACCTAAGCTTCATAATGAATATTGTTTTTTAGATTATTAACATTACATATATGTATGAGCGTACGGCACTTGCAACATCTAATTTTATTCTTAATTTTTGTTCGTTGATGTTAATGGACATTTCAACACTACAATTTTTTTTAAAAGCTTTATATAATATTTAATAAATATAATAAGTTGTTAAAGAAATGACATATTTTTCAGCTAGTATACTCCCGCGGTTACACCCTTATGACATTGTAAACAAGTTACCTATTTTTTACTGATTTTAAATTACGTACCATTATCTGTTAAAGCAATAATATTAATAACTGACATGAAACGAAAAAAAAAACAAATAGAATAAAAATATTTTTGATTAATACTTTTGTAATTAAGGTTCTTTTCATGTGTCTAAAAAGATGTATTTAATTTATAAACGAAAACGAATGTACTAACTTCATCGATAGAGACAGAAAAGTTGAACAACCTTACCATTTTTCCACTGTGATATTTGTATGTGATATTGGTTGTGACTATTGATTTTAGTTGAATTCAATTTCTCTAATTTCTTATTATACAATTTTCTCTAATTTTTTATTATTTTTTATCTTCACTCCTAATCCTTTGTAGTACTGTGACTGATAGATGTTGATACTATGTATATGGGGTATTCCATGCCAAATCGACCACTTTTGAACCTGACCCCATTCTCTGACCAAAAGTTTTCCATTCTATTCTACCCTTTGAAAAACATTTTTGAGAATTTTTTCAAACTTTTATCAAACCCAAAAAGTTATGAATTTAAAAAAAATAATAGCTTTTTTAATTTCAAATAGCTATCTAGCTAGCATCACTAACTATATCTATATAACTTTTTCGAAAATTGACCTTTTGGTATCTTTTCTTGTTTAAATTTGTTTTTTTAAATGATTTTTTCGAAAAAGTAGACTACGATTATTCCAGCCAATCCCAGAGTGGGCCAATTTTTTTCTATTTTTTTTATTTAATTGAAAAAAAATGTCTAATTTTCAAAATTGAAAATTTTGGAACGAAGGTCCTTATATGGCGTTGCGGAGGGGTGCCCTAGCCGGCAAAAAACGTCCGCAACGTTAAAAAAACGTAAGATTTTTATATATAGTCTATGTATGATAGCTATAGCTATAGCAGTGTCTAATGTATAGTCTACGACTCTACGTGATGACTTTTATTATTATTGCAATTTGCCATTATTGTTATAATATCATTCCATAAGGGTGTTAACATAATTTTATAAAGTAGTTTTTTGAATTTTATCGATTAAAAAAAAATCATAATAAAAATGTATACCCGAATGATTATTTTCTTTATACCTCGAATAGAACTTGAAATTAATATTTTATAATAAGGAACTACGTTCATGTCTGGTGTCCCACGATACGGTGTCCCACGATACACGGTTTTTTTACATTTTTTTAAATAATATAATTGTGTTTACTTGGAAACGAAAAAAAAACCAACTTCAATTACATCGACAAGTAATACAATGTAAGTAAACGAAAAAATTACGTGAGCAACGTCAGAAGAACTATTAAAAAAACAACAATTTTATATACCCGTAGAGTTAAACATTTGGAACTTAAACCAGTTGAAAGGTTTATCAGTTTTTCATAATGTAAAAAGTTATTTTTCAAGCAATATTTAAAAACTACATAATAAAATATATTCATTATATTATGTGTATTTAAATACAAGCACTTAACCTATTAGCAGGTTATACATTATGCAAACGTCAAAGTAGATATTGAATTTAACGTTCCCTCGATACTCATAAGTTTCACAACGACACTGAAAGCTAGCATAGTCTAGACAGTTTTTTAAAATACAATGTTAAAATTCAAAACTTGTTTTTTTGACAATGTATGTTATTATGTCTCAACTGAGGTAGGGCACAGCAGGAATTTCCTGCTCAAAATATGGAGCAGCCCGACTGGGGTAGTACCTTGACCTTACAGAAGATCACAGCAAAATAATACTGTTTTTAAGCAGTATTGTGGTCTGTTGGTGAGTAAGGTGACCAGAGCTCCTGGGGGGATTGGGGATTGTGTCGATAACGCGCTTGCGATGCTTCTGGTGTTGCAGGTGTCTATAAGCTACGATAATCGCTTACCATCAGGTGAGCCGTACGCTTGTTTGTCGACCTAGTGACATAAAAAAAAAATTTTTTTGTTTACCAAAAGTGGCTCATATAAAAATTAAACCTAGTTTATCATAATCGATTTCAAGTTTTAGCAAAATTTACCATATTTGTGTCTTTTTTCTTTCCGTTTTCCTACAGAACCTTGTTAAACTTAGGCTAATCCTTCCTTGGAACCGTTATATAAATATTTGAGTTTGTGACAAAAATTTGAAAAAAAAATCGACAGTAAAAATTCGACAATGAAAATTTTGACATAGTTTTAGCGATCAAAGATTCGCTGAAACTATGTCGAACTTTGCAACTGATAAATACTGCAATTTATTGATAAATTTATTTTCAAATATGCTCAAACTAAAATTAAATTAGTAAAAGTGGCATAAGCTGAAATGATTACGCCTCGGTTCTACTAGCGAACTAGCACGGTAAGCAAAGGAAAGAAAGATACGAAAAAGAAAGAAGAATTTTACATAATAGCACGTTACCGGATCAAGGTCATCTTCATCAGGTGTATCCAGACTGGCAGAATCCACAGGCCGGTAGCCGGAACAGCAGGAACCATCGAACGGCGATCTATCTGACGCTCTGTGGACAAAACATTAAAATTAAATATCTATATATTAATACGTGAAGCAACAACTTTGTACCCCTTTTTACGAAAACTGCGCGGATGGAGGAGAATGAATTTACTCACACTTATAGTTTATATAGAGAACGAGTGCAGAATGCTAATATTTTTTTAAATTATGCATAAAAAAATATTAAATCAATAAAAAAAAATATTACACACACTACCATGTATTTGACACACACACGCATATTATACTAATTTGTGATTGTCAGTCTGTAGCAAAATTGAAAAATTAAAAAAAAATGTTCTTTATTTTCATTATTGTTTGGTTTTTCTTTTTAAATTAAATTTTTAATTATGGTCGAACTTCGAGCGCTGGGCGACCACTAGTTCCTATAAAACTACTAGCTGACCCGGCCACGCGTTGCTGTGGCTAAAGTTTTTGTTATATTACATTATAGTAAACAATCTAAGAGAAACAATAAGAGAACATCAGTCACGGAGTCCACTATGCTTTTTCACACAGATGGTATTTGTAAAAAAAATATGGTGATCTCCTTATTTGACTTTCTACTACTATAACCCTTTAGTACAATGAAATTATTTACGAACAAAGACAAAATTTTATAGCGTCAACAACACGTGGTAATTATGCTGTTAAAATGTAGCTTATATGACACGTTCGTAGATTTACTATAGCAGCGCCATCTATTGATTACTTACTCAACCCAGTCGAAAGGTATCGACATCTGTTAGAATCATTTGGAGTTAGCAGATAATTGTGACTGTCAAATAATAACAGACAAATAATTAGCAACAAATTAAAATTGCGACTATAATTTGAGATTTAAACTATCTTATCTCTCAAGTTGGATCGAACTGCACATGGTGTGCGAATTTTATTATAATCGGTTAAGTGGTTTAGGAGTCCATTGAGGACAAACATTGTGACACGAGATTTATATATATTAAGATGATATAGACTGCCCTTAAGAGCCTGCCTGTAATATACATGTGTGTAATTTTATATAGCAATTCACAAGAAACAGTTTGTGAAAAATATTAATTAATCGCTAGGAGATCGCTCGCTTGTCAAATATGTTTATCGATTGCAACTATCGCCATAAAGAATATAATGACAATTATGATACTAAACGTAAAAAAATAGTGTGTTGAATTGTTTTTGCTGTTTTTTATAGTCTATTCATATTATTTGTTTGTTAAACTTTCTACTTTTAGCACTAAAATCGTTTTCCTTTCTTTAAATTAAAATATTTACAACATACACAGTCATCTGTTCCTAAAGTAAGCAAGTTAATGCTTGTGTTATAGGTAATAACCGACTGGTATAGCTACATTTTTTTTTCGATAAGCATGCATATAAGTAATACATATATATAAATATATATAAATAAATATATTACACCCAGACTCGGGGTGGGAATCGAACCCACAACTCCCGGAGCGGAAAGCAGAGTTACTACAAACTGCGCCAACGAGCTAGTCATTTCTACTCTCCAATTGGGACTCTTATCCAAGTGTGTCGAGTACGTGACAGATGAGGTCACGCACTCGTTCGGAAATGTTCTTTTATGAATCTTACGATTGTAGCAAGCTTCATATTGTTTGATCTGTCCAAGCTATAGAAAAGTTTGTCACTTGTCTCTATTAAGAGCTGTTTATCAAATAATATTACATGTACGGACCTACATCAACACATTGTGAAATAACCTGCATTACTCGATGGGAATTCCGTTACTGGCACATATACTCAACAGGCCGCAGTGAAGCTACGTGGCGAATAAAATTCATATCCATTTTAATGGGGAAAGAGGAATTAGATAAAATATTTTATATACTATTACAATTAGACAATTTTACAAATATTTAATAATAAAAATATAGCACGTAGATTAAAAACATAAACGTAAAACTAAGAAAAAAAAAAAAAAAAATTTCAACCTCTGATAAAGATATCAGACCAGTACTAGGCCAGACCAGTATCATCAATTACAAAGAGCTATTATGTATATTTGTAAGAGTAGCAACAGAACAGGTCGACGGTAGTCACGCAAGATCGTAATCAAGTACGAAAATCTAGTTGTAGTGGATTAACGGTGGAAAAAAGTTTGTATTTCCCTTAGATTTGTTTTATGAATGTTTCTATCTATTTATAATTTTATGACTATTTGTTTGATGATACTTATTATTCGCCTGTCCGAATTTCATTAATATAATTTACATATGTTCTTGTTTAAGATTATGTTATGTATTAAATATTAATAAACTAGCTGTGCCCGCGACTTAGTCCGCGTGGAATTTAACAACAAATTTATTATTTAGTTCGCAGAGTTATAAAATAAATAAATTTCTTAAATAAAAATAGCCTAAGTTACTCCTTATTACATTAGCTACCTGCCAGTGTAAATTCCGTCAAAATTGGTCCAGGCGTTTCAGAGATTAACCGGAACAAACAGACAGACAGACAGACAAAAATTGTAAAAAATGTTATTTTGATATATGTACCGCTTATACATCCATATGCATTTAGTAAAAAGCGGCTATTTTAATATTACATACAGACGATCCAATATTATTTATTTCTATAGATTATGATCTATCTGATCAGGTTTCGTAGAAGTTATTACTTTATATGACTCAGTTAATATAATATGTTATATTAGTTTCACTTCAATATATTGTTCAATTATTCAAATATATTTATTTATATTTTCGGTTTCGTACGATTGTAATGTTATGTTAGTTAGATTCTTCGATGAGATGGCTCTCCACTATTTTGTATATTATTAATAATGTTATATCTTCAAATAATCTTCAGAAGTGGTTAAGTTGCAGTTTGTACGACACACATCTATAAAAAAAGATTAATACTTAAAAGTTTTAACTAGTAAAACAGTTTACGGGACATAAAGCCAGATTATGTAACAGTATTTCAATGTAACGGTGTGATCGAAGCCTTTTTTTATAGATGGGGAAATGCATTAAGCACCAATCCCGCCACACGAGGGTGACGGGAGTGTGGAACTCCCGGCGTGAGTAGCAATGACAAACTATCCACTAAAACCCACATCTTTTTTCCGCCGGCGCCTTAGTGGGGACGCCATGGTATCGCTTTCGCACACTACCACGACGGTGTGGCCGAAGCCTAACTCAGCGTATGAAATAACAGATTCAACTACTTGATAATCAATAATATGTAGTGTCATACAAACTAACAATATAACGATTACGAACGTATATTTTATAACGAATGTTTTAGTTATAACAATTTTTTTATTTTATTATTTATAAATAGCATTTGATATAAACTTTTCGCGCCATTAGGTTTACTGTGACATACAGTAAAACTTAAAACGGTTTCTGCACTGTAACACTTATGTCGTTCTTCCTAATGGGCAAGACGTCCCTTCCTAAGACGTACTTGAAAATACTTGTAGCTCACTTTTTTTTCGACGCCTTGACTTACATAAGTGTATGGGCTTAGAATTTCTCATCATTGTATGTGTGTGATTAATAATTTTCTAAGTTTAATGGCTGAGAAAAGTTTTGTTATCTATATGCTGGACCAAATGACGAGGTAAAATTACATACATATAATTATGATGTTCATCTTTTAAACATACATTATTTTTCATCGATAATAGTAGATACGTGAATAAAACTAAAACATAAAGTTAAACAACAGACAAACATTTATTAAGTCATTCAAACCTTAATCTATAATGTTTAATTTCAATAATACATTGTGACTAACAAGCATGTTTTAATAATTTTTAGATTTGCACACATTTATTATCTTTTTAATCTTGATCGTCAATAACATCGATGTATTTAATTTTGTTTTCCAAGGACTTAAATATGTATATAATAAACTAATTGACCTGGTGAGCTTTATATCACCATATTTTTTTCAGGGAATTTATGGTTTTTTTTTAATGTATATGGTACCTATCAAAACCTCCTGACATCACGACCACTAAAAAATATCAATTTAGGGCAGTCGTTCTTCTTATTTTTTAACCGACTTCGAAAAAAGGAGGAGGTTCTCAATTCGACTGTATTTTTTTTTATGTATGTTACTTCAGAACTATTGACCGGGTGGACCGATTTCGGCAATTTTTTTTAATCGAAAGGTGGTGTGTGTCAATTGGTTCCATTTTAATTTATTTGAGATCTAACAACTACTTTTCGAGTTATATCTAATAATGCGTTTTTACTTGACGCTTTTTTCGTCGACCTAAGTTGTATTATACCGCATAACTTTCTACTGAATGTACCGATTTTGACAATTCTTTTTTGTTAGAAAGGGGATATCCTTAGTTTGGTACCATGATAAGGAAACCAGGATCTGATGATGGGATCCCAGAGAAATCGAGGGAAACTCTCGAAAATCCGCAATAACTTTTTACTGGATGTACCGATTTTGACTATTTTTTCGTGGATCTACGTTGTATTACTCGTCGATGGAATTGAAGTCGATTTCTTTTTGTTTGTGAGCAAACACAATTATATTAATTACTAGCTACTACCCGAGGATTCACTCGCATTGATTTTGTTTATAAAAAGTATCCTATGTTACTTCTAATACCTCCAAGAATATGCGTATAAAGTTTCATGATGATCGGTTAAGTAGTTTTCGCGTGAAAGCGTAATAAACAAAATTCACATTTATAATATTATATTAGGGATGTACCTAGATTGTCAATAAAGATTCTCAGAGAAGGATCTCTGATCTGCCAAAGATCTATCATAGAAAGAAAATGTCAAAAAGAGTTAAACTAAATTATCTAACTTCTCATAAAGGATTTAAGTAACTTATTTCTTCTACGTGACATTGGCGCAATCATCTGTGCTCATATGGGCTATTGAAAGCCATTTTAACCAGAAGAAGAAGAACTTATTTCTACTTGAAGCAATTAAAAGATTATCTTTAAAACCTAAAAAGAAAGTCAATTACATTGGAAGCTGAGTGACAGTCATAAAAGTTTAGTTTTATTGCTCTTTACGTTTATAGGTCTTCTTAACCGACTTTATAAAATATATATAAATGCGACGATAAACTATGTAATACTATACAAAAAAAATACGTTTTGTTAATTTAGTTATTCTTAGCTTTACTATAAGTGCTATTTTCAATCAAATGAAATATATTGTACGGAGACTTTATGTTACCTTTACTTTGTTGTAACAGATAATATAACAGAGATGGAACTACATTAAAATTAAGAGAAAATAAATAACGCTTCACACTCAACGGCCCCCAGTAGGATTTTCGTCTGTGTCGGGGGTCCGCAAACACACAAAATACACAAGCACAAACGCCCAGACCAACACAAACATCTATATCGCTGATACAAATGTCTGTCGTGAGCGGGGATCGAACCTGCAACCGCCAGCGCAACAGACAGTGCTGCTGCGCGAACGCGTCGTCAATTATAAATAGAATATAGTCCAGTAGAGAAATACTTGTGTTTTTAGAGGTTTGTAACATATCTTTTGATGTTGATAGTATCAGCATTGAACCCGTGCGAAACCGGGGCGGATTGCTAATAATACAATAAAGTATAAAAATAAATCATTTTCTTAGGAAGGTGGTTAAAATACCTATTTAGTAAAATAATCTTATTTGAAATCATTTCCATACAGCATACCAATGATAAGAACAAGATTCAACATACAATTGACCTCTTACCCTGCGGTGAAGAGCAATCATGAAGGATTCGTTTACAAGGAACCTGGCTACGAGAAATACATTCACGGTACAGTACAAGATGGAATAATCTCGCTGTTCTGGATAATTGTTTATCGCATAGTAAATTATATAAGTCTTATTTTTTATTCATGTGTTCTACTTATTGAAACATTACATTATTTAGTTGTCGTTAGCATTATCATCTAGTTACTACTGTCACAGAAACAAACGATGTTAACGTTATTTATTATTGATTTTTCCTCCTTAATATGTGCACACTTCTAACCGCTGCTACTGTATCATGTCCAGTACCCAAAGGTTATTTAAAAGAAATCGCTCTTTGGCGATAATATCAACTTTAAATAAATAAATAAATATCTACACAATACACACACGGTCGTCTATTCCTAAAGTAAGAAACTTAATGCTTGTGTTATAGGTAACAGACTAACAGTCGATTGGTATAGCCATATTTTTTTTCTTCGATAAACATACTTATAAATAATACATATATAAATATATAAACAAATATATATATAACACCCTGACTCAGGGTGGGAATTGTACCCACAACCCTCGGAGCAAAAAGCAGGGTCACTACAAACTGCGCCAACGGGCTAGTCATAGTAACGCATAGTAGCGGGCTAGTCTTTGTACATCTTGTATTGTATTTTTCTTTATATGTGTCTGTATTTAGATGTACATTAATAATAAATAAATAAAATAAATTAATAAATGTTATACGTATTTTAAAAAACAAATTGCATTGCGTTATATCTTATCTCAAATTAAATCAAAATCAAAAATAATCATATTCAAATAGGCTTCAAAGGTACCTTCGAATCTTCATTTTTTTAATTTTTTTAAAGTGAGTATTATGTTTAAAAGTGAAGCTCCCACCGATTAAGAATGTAGATTCTGCAGAGAATAATCGACAAGAAACTCCACAGTTGCTCTTTTGAAAATAATATATAAGCTGTAAAATAAAGTAAAACGACATCCTAAGACATTAAAGCTACTTGATATTTTTACATTGCATCATATCTCGTTTCCGCTTCCGTCGCTTACTTAAGACAGCTAAGCCCTGAATTCCTTGACAAATGAGGTAAAAGGCTTCCTTACTTCCTTTCCTTAAGGCTTTGTGCAAGAAACGTATAGTACACAATTATGTGGTAGTTATAGATGCATAAGATGATGATACATTAAGAAACATAACTAATATCATTGTGTGCAAATAAAACTTTTATTAAAAAAGAAAAACAAACAAACAAAATATTATAACATATCTACAACATATTACTTTAGAATGAAAACTATTCTAAAAAACAATTTTTATTACTAAATTAGATGAATGATACTTAACACTTATTCGTAGTCTATATATTAATACGCGAAGTAAAAAATTTGTACTCCTTTTTATAAAAATTGCACGGATGGAAAACGATGAAATTTATAGTTTATATAGAGAAGGAGTACAAAATTATAATATTTTTTTTAATTATGCAAAAAAATACGTTAAACAATAAAAAAAAAATTACACACACTACCATGTATTTGACACACAAGCATATATACTTGTTTGTTTATTGACAACAGAACGATAATAATGTACAAACTTATAATCAATACAAATAAATAAAATTGGAGTGTCTGTTTGAAATATTAAAATAACCGCTTTTCACTAAATGCATATGGATGTATACACGGTAACATTTTTTACAATTTTTGACTCATACACAGATGTCTGTCTATTTGTTCCAGCTAATCTAAAAACGGCTGGATCGATTTTAACGGAACTTTCACTGGCAGATAGCTGTTATAGTAAGAAGTAACTTAAGCTACTTTTATTTTAGAAATTTATTTATTTTATAACTCTGCGAACTGAACAATAACTTTTTCGTTAAATTTGACGTGGACAAACTCGCGGGCACAGCTAGTTTAAATCAATTATGGACGAATTTCGACCACTCAGCGAACACTAGTTAGTATTAAACAATAAATCCCATGTCATTACTGTATGTAGTATTAGTATGTTTATCTTTTGATTGAAATATTCTCCACATTATTACTATAAAAATATAATTATTCTACGTTATAGTTTATATTATTATATCTGTTTTGCTGTTAACCATACTGGAATATAGATTTTGTGTTTCAGGAAACCTAAATATACCATAATTACATGGAAATCAGTTAAAGTAACCCATATCGCGTAAGTAGCATTCGTAAAAAAAAATAAACATTACAATCGTAACAAAAACATACAAGCTAAAATAAAGTAATTAATACCTGCTGTTGGTAGAATTGACGGAAGTGTTGGACCGACTGCGGCGATTGCAAATGGAGTCACCGCAGTTAACCACGCCCCCCTTTGTGGTGATCGAGAACGTTCGTAGCCTGTAGAGATCGTCTGATAGTCTCGGGTTGTACGGCTTCTCTGGTAATGAGCACACTCTTGGTCTTGAGTGCTCGACAACTGAAATAAATGAATACTTTTTAAAAGCTGACATTAACGTGTTATGATCTAGGAACCGTCCGAACTAGAAACGACCTTTACCACCTTTTTTATTTAATGGGTAAAAATTAATTGATATTTTTTTGTACATTAAAAATAAATTGCGAAATGGTAGGCTGAAAAGTACTGGCCAGACTATATGTAATTAATATTTTAAAAATTACTTTTTATTTAACGTTGCACCGATGAGTTTAAATAGTTAATTTTATACTTGTGTTGGCATACACTACAGGTATAAACAGGTATATTGATATAATACTCGGCCACACATAATGCACAATTTCGACTAGTTATTCTCATTCAGTTTCTAGTTCGGATTACAAACTATTAATATTTAGAATAAGTTTATTTTACTTTTTCTATGTGTGTGTGCTATGCTGTGTATGAAGATATAGCGCTACAAGAAAAAAAATTAATGCCATTGGTTCAATTGGCAATGACTACTTTCCTGTCTGAAAACATCGTACACAACAAACTGTTTGACTACCAACAAGCTAAGAAATTACCTCAACAAACAAATTTATTGAATACTTAACAGTAAAATTGTAGCAGTAGTAATAAGAACTCTACTAGCCTAACATTCGTGCCCTCGTTTATCGCCATGCAACCTTCTTAGTAAGCTTTCTTTCTACTTTAGTTTAGTGTCAACTATATTTGTATATTAAAGGTCATCTTCAATGCATTTTACATAAAACTTCTTACTCAAATCCATTAAGAATTTTATTCTATTTGTATTACAATTTAAATTTCGTGTATTCCTAATTCGGTAAATTTTAATACGGTTATCATTCATTATTTAAAGAAATTCAGAAAAAAGATTAAAGCAAATGATAAATATCCATGTACACAGAATGGGAAAATGCCAACGTTCTTATGTTAAATCGTATAATCCAGTTTTCGGAAGCAAATGTCAAAACAAGGTCATTAAGATACTTATATTAAACCAAAATGGTACCCAGTTATATGATTTTTTTTTTGAATAGAGAATTATAATAGATAAAAGATAGGAGGGAAACTTTTAGCGACCTAATAGTTATTTTTTTTAATGTATAAATTATTTTCTAGTAATTTCACTAACACTTATTATTGAATGATACTACACCTACTACAACGGCGTATGAATTTTCTATTCCTGAGATGTCATTAAAAAATAATAATATCTTTAAATAATTGTTTTTACAAATAATTAAGTTAATACGCATTATTAGATATAACTCAAGAAGTACTTGTAAGACAACAATTAAATTTAAATCCTTTCGATTGAAAAAAATCCTCAAAATCGATCCACCCAATCAAAATTTCTGAGGTAACATACATAAAAAATATACAATCCAATTGAGAAACTCCTCCTTTTTTGGGAGTCGGTTAAAATGATAATTGCTGAAGATTATCAGCACATGCATCAAACACGACTGTGTTCGAAAATTCAATTGTAGGTTCAGTAATTAGGTAGCTAAATTAAGATAACATAAGATAGCACAGTTCCATTACCACTTTGGAACTTAAAAAGCCGACCGATGGCGGGATAACCATCCAACTGCTGGCTTTGAAATACACAGGCCGAAGACGGGCAGCAGCGTCTTCGGTGCGACAAAGCCAGCCCTGCTGTCACCGACCCGCCTGCCCAGCGTGGCGACTATGGACAAAACACATGAGTCACAGTCCATTGCTGGACATAGGCCTCCACAAGTTTGCGTCTATACGAATACCTATACTTCAACATACACATACATTAACTCATCGAGAGTGTGAATTCGTAAGGTAGGCTACATTAAGCCCTCTGTTGATGTCAACGCAGTAGCCTATTTACCAGTATGTAAATTATTCATGGTTTTACAAACACAAATAAAGTCAAAATTATCGACTTTTTTATCTGCCTTCAAAAAGAAGTAGCAGGCTCTCAGTTAGATTGTGTGTTACATTTTATTTGTCATACTGATTTTGGTGATGTTTTTTATTCAAAAGCTGGTAATTGTCGTGTAGTCCCATTTAGATTTGAATGGACAATTACTCTTTAAGTTATACGTAATAATATGTTATTCATTGATTTTTGGAACGAAGTTCCTTACGGCAAGCTTGACATTTGGCTAGGCGACCGAAATGAAAAAAATGTGATGCTAAAACCGTAAGAAAAATAAATAACGGAAGTGACAAGTAATATCAATCAACACGAGTGTATAATATGACGTTTGTAAAACTAAAATATTACTAGTAAGCTTTTTTTAAAATTATTTATGTAATTTTATACTGTCGACAAAAATAAATAAAGACATGTTTTTTTATTCCACTTAATAGTTTGAATTATTATTATCTATACATATAATAAAATGGTAGGAAAGTCAAAACTGTTCATCGAATATTTTTTTTAAAGAATACTTGGGGTGTGATCTACAATCGATACCGAAGCCAAAAATATAGTCTTTAGAATTTTTTCTGTTTGTCTGTTTGTCTTTATGTATGTCCGGGATAAACTCAAAAAGTACCGCATGGATTTACTTCAAATTTGGGACGAATATTATTAAGAAGTCGGGTCAACATATAGACTACATATTATCATGCTATCACCTACCGGGAACGAGCAGTGAACCTTTATTTCCTCAACGCATTCTGTAACAACGTGTAATCTAACGATGCATATTTGAATGTTGTTGTTATTATGTTAATAACCATGGTATATAAGCTAACTTCACACTATAAAAATCACGCAATATAAGTAACTAAGCCGATAAATATAATTAAATGAGTATAAGTAGACAAGACAATTTTAAAGCAGCGCTATCTATGAGATTTTTCTGTAGATATGAAATGTAAAGAAGAAACGGGTAAATGAATGTTATTTTAAAAGGTATAATCGTAGGTATTTTTGGTGATCGTCGTGGGCAGCAGCTAGTTACTATTATTTTGTTTGATATATTTTATTTTACGGTATTTGTTATTTTCTAAAATACTAAATTTCCTAAATAATTTTATGTACTTAATTAAAAAAAAAATCAAGAACAAGAAAATATATATAAAATTCAAAATTTTTTTTTCAAATTGTGTTTGTTGCTTGTATACTATCCAAAGGAACGTCATTCCTACCTGGTGCCCCATGACACCACATCATTTTTTTTTACCTACCTTATATTAATTGTTGGTAACATTACTAAATTCGGCTTTTTTGTTTGTGGACAAACACAATTATTAAACATATCAGGCACAAAAAGTGTTTTTTTTTTACTGCAGTAAAAGACTGATGGAAAAAATCAAAACCAAGTCAAGTGAAGCCTCAAGCAAAACGAACCGTCAGAGAATCGTCCGAAAAAGTTTAAATTAATATGATATTCGTAGAAAGTTTTAATTAGGTTGTAAATAAGGATGTTTGCCTTTTATTAACTTACCTTTAATATCAATACAATTTATTTATTTAGAAGTATGTTTAATGAGATCCTCGGAAAGTTTAATAGTTACGAATTTGTCAAAAAAAAACATCATATTTGATTGATCATATATACATTTTTATATAGGTATTTTTATTTATTAATACATACCTATGGTTAAAAATTTGATATTGATTAAATGTTAGTTACAACACTTTAAATAATAAATCATATTTTCATTAATCAAAATCATTCAATTCCTATAGTTGAAGAGTTATTTTCCCAAAATTAAATTTTATCTCCTTTCAACTCAACAGGGACAACAAGGGATGACAGTTGGGCGAATACTCGTAGTCGCCTAACTGTCATCCCTGTAAAAAGTACAGCTATCCCAGGTACTAGAAGAGATATTTCAAAACATAAAAGGTCGTATGCCTCGGTAGATATTAAGACTATCAATAAATGCTTTTCCATGCTAATGGACATAGTATATAACGAAAAATGGTCGATTCAATAAAGAGAAGAAAAATGCGCAATGTTTCAGGAAACGTTTACTTGGAACTCTTAGAAAATTCAAGCTATTGAATCTAAATCCTCAAATCACTTTACGAAAGTGGAAAACATGGTTCATGTAAAAAGGCCAACAGCTCAATAAGGGTATCACTTCCGCTCCCCTATATCTGTTCATAATAACCTTTAAATCTAATTGCAAAATATTTCTTTCTTTTAGTGTCCTATTATATATGTAGATTGATAATATTATAAATAAAGAATAAAATTAAAAATATAACTATTAACGAACTGAGGAATAAAGTTATTTGTAAAAGAGTTATCATTTTATTATTCAGTATGTCGGCTCTTGATCTAATATATACACAAGTGCTTATATGCAGATAGATATTATATTTGTAATAATTCTATTTCCTACTAGTAGTACACACCTTGACAAGTACTAATATGGCTTCGTAAACACTGATTACAATAAATTCAATAAAAACTTCTCACTCTATTTCACTTCGGTACAATAAAGTTAAAAAATAAAGCGTCAAAGAGCTGGAAATGATCTCTCTTATATCATCTTTATAATTTACTAGCTGCCCGAACAGACTTCGTTCTTTCAAAAGCTAATAGTAAAAACTAATTCTTTTTTTTTTAGTTTTGTTTTAGTATTTAAACTTTCCGTGGACCTTAAGGAACATACAAAAAAAAATTAGCCGAATTTGTCGAGCCATTCACGAGTCATGCGCTTAGCAACATTCATTTTTATTTATATAGATTTTAATATCGTTAATTGAAAGTTTTGAAGATTTAGTAAGTACATACTACAACAAATTTATAGGGAGAGTTGATGGAGATAAGTTGATGGTTCAGGTATCAGACAACTACTACGGTAAAAGTGTCACCATTTTAGAGATATTATTTTTTAAATCGCTCCTATGAAATTGTAGCTATAAACTTTTTATTCTTTGGCGATAATCACAAGAATTAAGTCTAATTTAAGATAATCCTTTATGTTAAAAATAGAATTTATTTGTAGAGAGTATAAGCTATGAAGCATTACGCTACCACTCATGGAAGTGACTGAGGCATATTCGCTTATACTACTCGTTAACCCCTATTTTGACGTAAACTAACACGCTGAGGTCTCAGGAGTGATCAAAACAGATTGTCATTGAAAACAGATGTTCGTAGCGAACAAAGGCCCTTCGCAATTTCACCTGTGTTTTATATTCGACATTAGTAGTATAGCATAATATAGTTATTATGTGTATGTTATATATGTTATTATGTGTATTACACTACTTAGCGATTTTGTAAAATATACTACGGTTACAAATTCTCAAATTTATAGTGCTGAGTTGTCAAAATTCTAAGAGATAAGAGAAAAATGTACCGCCTACTTATGTTTTTAATCGACTTAAAAAAAGGACGAAGTTCTCAATTCGAATGTATTTTTTAATGTCTACTAGCTGTTCCCTGCGCGCATTGCTATGCTTTTTTGTCGTACTAACTCAGAAGCCTTTGTGGGCTCATGCACAACACTTTGCTGAAGATCACGACATGATCAAATGCACAGTTTGCGATTCTATAAAGGATATACGACTAGCCCGTTGGCGCAGCTTGTAGTGGTGTCTGTGCCGCGGGTTGCGGGTTCGATTCCCGTCCGAGCCTGAGTGTAATATTTGTATTTATATATTTATATATCTATTATTTCTATGTATATTTAAAAAAAATATATAGTTATAACAGTCGGCTGTTACCCGTAATACAAGCATTAACTTACTTAACTTCCAACCCTTCCATTCACACTCGCCTTATATACTTTTTTCGTCAATCGTTCTTCACTCATTCTCTCAACATGGCCAAACCATCTGATATTATATTTATTATCTGACATTATATTCTGATATCTATTATTATATTTATTTACTAGCTGTGCCCGCGGCTTCGCCCGCGTAGAAATCAGTGTGTCACAAAGTTTTCCCGGCAAACTTCCAGTGAAACTATTATCGAAATCGGCTTAGCCGTTCCGTAAACCTTCCTCTTGAAGCCCTCTCTCCATTGGTGAAATCGCATGAAAATCCGTTCAGTAGATTTTGAAGGAATCTTTCACATATACTTTTGGGGACTTTGTTTTATAATACACTAACTGTCGCCTGCGACTACGTCCGCGTGGTTATGAAGATATGCATTACTATTAAGATGTTTAACGCAAATTATTTTTTTATTTCAGTCACTTGAAATGCTTATCAAACTGAGTAACTTTTTAAAAGGCACAATTTAGTATAATTTAATAGTTATTTTTATAAAACCTTTCTATACACCACATTTTTAGTTTTATTTTCAGGCTGTATATGTTTCATACAAACTATCAACCCTAATTAAACCCTCTTAGCGGTGGAATATCACAAAATCCGTTCTTAGCGGACGTCAACTAACTATAATCTACCTCCCTGCCTCATCTTTGTCCATCCTGGATGGATGGACCATCCAGCGGTTATTAAGTTCTCGTGATGAGTGAGTCATTGACCTTTCTCTTTTATATATATAGATTATGATACATTATTTGGACACCTTCTCGCTATCTATAGAGTGTACACTTTAAATTTCTTTTACTCCTAAAACATAGGATTTTCATACAAACTTCCAACCCCCCGTTTTACCCCCTTAGGGGTCGAGTTTCGTAAAATCCGTTCTTAGCGGATGTCTACGTCCTATAAGGAGCCTACCTGCCAAATTTCAAGTTTATAGGTGTTATAGTTTCGGAGATTTCGTGATCAGTGAGTTAACCTACCATCCCCCGTTTTAACCCCAAAAAGGGGTTGATTTCTAAAGATACATTATTTGGACACCTTTTCATCATCTATAGAGCATACATTTTAAATTTCAAGTATTTTACTTCTAAAACATAGGACTTTCATACAAACTTCCAACCCCCCGTTTTACCCCCTTAGGGGTCAAGTTTCGTAAAATTCGTTCTTAACGGGTGTCTACGCCCTATAAGAAGCCTTTCTGCTAAATTTCAAGTTTGTAGGTGTTATAGTTTCAGAGATTTCGTGATCAGTGAGTCAACCTACCATCCCCCGTTTTAACCCCAAGAAGGGGTTGATTTCTAAAGATACATTATTTGGACACCTTTTCATCATCTATAGAGCATACATTTTAAATTTCAGGTCTCTTACTTCAAAAACATAGGACTTTCATACAAACTTCCAACCCCCGTTTTACCCCCTTAGGGGTCGATTTTCGTAAAATTCGTTCTTAGCGGATGTTTACGCCCTATAAGGAGCTTTCCTGCCAAATTTCAAGTTTGTAGGTGTTATAGTTTCGGAGATTTCGTGATCAGTGAGTCAACGTATCATCCCCCGTTTCAACCCCAAAAAGGGGTTGATTTCTAAAGATACATTATTTGGACACTTTCTCACCATCTATAGAGCATACATTTTAAATTTGAGGTCTCTTACTTCAAAAACATAGGACTTTCATACAAACTTCCAACCCCCGTTTTACCCCCTTAGGGGTCGAGTTTCGTAAAATCCGTTCTTAGCGGATGTCTACGTCCTATAAGGAGCCTACCTGCCAATTTTCAAGTTTGTAGGTGTTATAGTTTCGGAGATTTCGTGATGAGTGAGTGACCTTTCGCTTTTATATATATTATTATTATTATAGATTAAGCTATTGCATAGCTTCTATCGCGGGCCTTAAACGCGGGGACCGAATCCAGAAATTCCGTAACGAAAAAACCTCACGCTCCCCAGTCCGACGGGCACGGAGGTGTGGCTTGAAGGCCGTGCATCGTCTAACGTCGTTTCAGTTCGGCAGTCTTCGACACGGCGTTGTGTGCGTTCGATTAGAATACTTATAGAGTAATACTTATAATATAGCAACTTATGTTTCTTATTTTCGTTATCATAAACCTATAGTTTCAATGATAAATATTCCTGAATAACCAACAGCTACTGTAAGATAATAAAACCCACATGTATTGTAAAATAATAAAAATATTTTAAACAATATTAACTTTTTATTTATTTAATAAAAGAAAAAAAAATGTTTTCTTATCGGTCACCACGCTCAAAAAGTGTAACTTGAATTAATATCAAAGAAAAAGAAATACTGCATAAATAAAATAAATAAATAATTATAATTACATAAGTTGATACAAAATGCTATGCAATAGCTTTACCGCGGCAGTCCCCGAGTGTTATTTATTATTTTATTGTATACAGACAAACATGCATATTTATATACACAAATAGCATTTTATTGTGATTCACAACTTTTTAAGGTTACCGATAGATGATTCTTTTTTAAATTGGAAATTGGTGCTTGTCATGTGGTTCCATTTAAATTTGATCTGACGAGTATCTTTTGTTGTTTTTTCGACTACCTTCGGTATATTACTTATCGAAGTAAATTGAAGTCGGTTTTATTCGTTTGCGTGCTAACACAATTATTTTTTATTCATCAATTCTTTATTGTACAAAAAATAACAGAAAATTGCGTGCGTACAAAGTACACGTGTCAGAAGTAAAACTTCTTTGGCAAAATAATAAAAAAAAAAACGAATTAAATAATTGAAAAAAAAATTGTTCGAAATATTTACTGCCATCTATCGTTAACTAACCTACATTTCGTATCTCAAATTTTTTTAATACGCTGTACTCTAAGTGTCTTATTCTAAATTATATTGTCAAAATTCTTTTAACGACGTTTTATAAATATTTAATTTTAGCGTCTTCTAGTTAGATTGCAATATTTTTATATTACACGCTAGGTGGCACTACCTAGCAAAAAGAACATGAATTTTTTTTTAATTAACTTCCCTCCTGGAAGGATTGGAAGAATCTCTGGTCACATTACTCACCAAAAGAACACTACACTGCTTAAGAGTAGTATTCTTTAAATGTGATCTATATAAGTGATATTTACAAGTGGTTTAATTATGTAGTATATTAGTGGTCTCCCAGCGATTGAAATTCGACCTTAATTAATTTAAATTATAAGTTTGAACATTATTACGGTTCTGTTGTCAAAGACACTTCTATAATAATAAACAAAATTCTATATATGGGTGTGTGTGTGTGTGTCAAATACAAATACATGGTAGTGTGTATGAGGCTTTTTTAATTGATTGGATGTATTTTTATGCATATTTTTTTAAAGAAAATTAGCACTCTGCAGTCTTTCTCTGTATAAACTATAAGTGTGCCAAATTTCATACTGTTCTACTTTCTTTCATACTCTGTTCGCGCAATTTTCGTAAAAAGGGGTACAAAGTTTTTGCTTTACGTATTAATATATAGATTTTAATTTATATGGAAGCGCTAAATAGCTTGTGTTCATTGATTCTTATTAAAATTACATTTTCTGTGACAAGTCATGCAACTAGTATTGAACCTAATCCTTCTGAAACCATATAGTTTTGCTCGTCTTATTAACATCCAATTGTGGTTGTTATGTGATATAACTCTAGTACTATAGCATTTTACACAATAATAACCAATCTTGAGAAATGAACTACGCTCTGTTATAATGGCAGCGTGGTGGATTAAGCTCTTATTCTTATCCCACATGAGGAGCCTGGCAGTGGGATATTACAGGCTGAAGCGTAAATAAAATATAAATCAATTAAAGAAGTAGAGTAGTTTTACTTAAAATTGTTTGATAACATGAATTATGAAACGTTTGTCATAATTTTTATAAATGTAATAAAAGCAACGAGTATTTTTAAAACCTTTTGAATTGTTATCGACAATGCTTCTTAGGGATAAATAAAAAAAAAAAATTCTTTAAAAAAAAAGAAAAAACAAGTCTTCACTATTGACTCAAGGCTAAAAAAATACATTTTTGTGTCAATATTAATTATTTTTTTCTGATATTTGACAAGCGCCGCGTTTATTTCAAAGTGATCTCGTTATTTATTACAAAAAAGTAACGTGAAAGAAATTTTCAGCAATCCTTGTCGATAACTAACTTTTGCTTACTTGCAAGACTTCAGATTCTTTGGGAACTACAGATGTGTCACTCCTGTGCCTCGCAATCCGTCATCTGAATAGAATAAGTCCTACCCAATTTATTAAACACTGACAACAAGTTACCTTATTATATTTCACTAGAAATATAATATTCATAATCATAAATACATAATATAAATATAAAAGATATAAAAAAAATCTAGATAAGGCATATAATATCATTTTTGGATAGAGGTTTTTTCTTATAATATATAAAAATGATACATTTTCTCATTCTTTTAATACAAACATGTAAATTGTTATTAAGAAAACTTATAAAATATACATAATTTTTCACTAAATTTCTAGATTACCAGTTAAATCATGTAAACAAAGTGAATCCGTATCACAATATAGTATGATCAAAACTGAACAGAATTCCTAAAGTGAAAAAAAAAACATTTCTATATTTTTCCCTTGAGTTAATTCAAATAGTATTTGTTTTATGGAACGTAAGCCGAGGCAATGAACTGTCAAAAAATGCTCAACGATAAAATCCTTGGCTAGAATTGAGTCGTAAATATTTGTTTTCTTTTAAATCGATAAGTACTTATTCCGATGAGTCTGAGGTAACGTTGAAGTAGTAAATATGAATAAAAACGAGTTTTTCGACAAATATTCCGAAGAACTTTTGTTAGCCGTCCAAAATACTTCGCAAACCACCTGTTTGAAGTCCACCTCCTTCACCCCTACGCATTGTGACTTACCCAGATACCGGTAAGATTAAGCTTCGGAAACGGTCTTGAAGGATTCGAGACTAAGCCGTACCTATTGCGTCACCTGACCCCTGTCTACATGACCATGCATGACCGCACATTTGTCTACTCCAAGCTGATCCTGATGATACTGCTGAATTCTGTGGTGATTTTCAACAGTTTCTACAGGCGTACAAAATGAGGAACCAGCAATTTAGAATCATCCATGTAGAGAAAGTGGAAGACCTTAGTACCTCGTCTCTGAAACTAAAAGTCTGTCCCCAAGTACTCCTGGAGGGTTCTTAGAGGTTTCAAGGACAAGCAGAACAGTTTATCTGTCGGCTATGTTGGGCTGGTCGATGATGATGCCTAGCCCGTGAAAGGCTAATCTAAAGGAGCACACAATCTTTGGTCTTGTGTAGCCCACCAATGAGGGCCCCAGCCAGGCCAATACGGCGTTCTATTCTCCTCCATCTCCTCATGCTGTTACATCGCTACTTTTATGAGTAGCGCATCTAGGCTCATGGGACTTGGCTCTAACAAAAATATAACCCGTTTCTTCCAAGCCGAGACTACTCTCCATGTACGGAAGTAACAACCTGTTGACTGCCTCAATGTCACTCCAGGTCGCGATAAAGAGAAAAGATTTCCGAGATTCAGGGCGCTGCTCTGTCCCAAAGCAGCTCCCTGAATCTCGGAAATCGCCTCTTAATAGATCCCTCTCAAGTATTTCATCCACTTTTAGGGAGACTACTTCTTTAGCGACCACCTCCACAGGCGCTTCACTGCAAACGCTTTCTTGTTGTGATGTCACTGCATCGCACTCTGCGGATATGTGTTCGACTTCAGGAGCAGATTCACTTCAAAACAATCCAAGCTCAGCGGCGTCGAATACTTTCTAGGCTTTCACTGGATTCGATCAGCTTCAGCTTTGATCGTCCTTAGTTGCTTTTACAACAGCCTAGAAATAGAAAGGAGTGGCCCTATTCTAATCTGCCGGGAACCACGCGGTGGTTATTAAGTAAGTGCTAAGTGACAATTAAAAATGTATGAAAACTTTATTTTTACAACTATATATTTTGCACTATAATAAATGTAACAAAACTTACTTTTTATAAATTATTAACAGTGGTAATCTATATAAATAATATTACATAATATTCAATGCTAATTCATAAGATTCAATACTAAAGAATACTTTACAGGACTTACCTGGTAATTCCAAAAAGTTAGATGTTCGCCTTTGACGTCCACGCATCGTATTTTGAAAATTAAGCGGTCCGATATCTTCTACTGAGTCACAGTTTGATACAGTAGACTCTCGCGATCCACGCCTACTCGCCAAATATGCCAACCCCCCCTTCATCGACCCTCGGCGCATCGGAGAACATGGTCTGCTGATGCTAGTAGAACGAGTTTGAGGAGTATCGTCAGTTAAATCTGTTAGATCAGATGTCGATTTTCTGATCCTTGAAGACGTCTCCGTGGCTTCGTCATCAGCATCGTTGACAATCGCAGATGGTGTCCCAGGCATTGCATCGATTGAATCATCCGTATGACTTGAAATTATACTCGGCGATGTCACCAGCCGAGGTGAACTTACTGTGGAGGTAGAACCATATAGCTTTCTCGTTCGATTAGGCGACACATAACCAGGATTAGTATGAATATGTACTGGTGGAGGCTTCGGTGATCTAGACTTTTCTCGGCGGTTATGTTTCAGTGATGTGGTATAATGCAGGCCATGATGAGGTCGATCAAAGTTGCAAGGGCTCGTGCGTTCAAGCGGTGGTTCTGCAACTTGGGGGAAATGGAAGTGCCTTGGACTCACTGGACTTCGGTGACCGTGGGCGATTGGACTCTTTGGAGGCACGTGTTTATCATAACTGCAGCCGGATTGTGGAGTATAGTATCCAGAGGAAGATGTGCTGGATGTAATGGAGGGACTCTTTTGAGGAAAAATGAAATGTCGAGGACTTTTTGGGGTGAGCGGCTTTGGAGAGAGTGGAGGATATCCGCTAGGACTATTCACTGCCATTATATTTAATAATTCACCTTTATCGCCACGACGTTAGATTCATTTCACCGTAATCTGAAAAGAAATAAGAGAGTTATTCGCAATATGGAAAACTAGAGTATCATCTATACAAATAAATAAAATTGGACTGTCTGTTTGTAATATTAAAAAATACCAAAATAACATATTTTACAATTTTTGTCTGCCTGTCTGTCTGTCTATTTGCTCTAATTTCTGAAACGGCAAGACCGATTTTGACGGGACTTTTACTGGCTGATAGCTGATGTAATAATGAGTAACTTAAGCTACTTTTATTTCAGAAAATTATTTATTTTACAACTGCGAACCGGACGAAATCGCACTTTTTTAACTCTCAGCTAGTTTAATCTATAAATGTTGTGTATATTTTACGTTGCATATTATTCAAAATAAGAATAGCCGTTGAAGAATATAATAAATTTATTTTTACTTTAAAATATATAAATTAAAATCATTATAATATATTTATTATTATATTGATAAAAATCCAAAAACTTATATAATATTTAATTTATAGTTTGATGTGTATTCTGTATAAAAGTATCTATTTTGAAGCATATTAATGCATTTTTATATATATAATAATATAGAGATTTAAACGTAACCGCTTGCCGTATGTTTTATTTTTTGAGATAGCACAGCAACACAGCACACGCTGCAACCTAATTTACATATTAATAGGTGTAAAATTATAGGGAACGTATAATTCGTTGTTGAACGATTTTGTTGGATTACATCCTTTAACGTCACGCGTTTTAGATATATTAAAAATAATTGTGTTTGCTCGTAAACGAAAAAAAACCGACTTCAGTTACATCGAAAGTAATACAACGTAAGTAGACGAAAAAAAATAACAAACGCACCAGTCGTCACTACGATTTTCGAGGGTTTCCCTCGATTTCTCTGGGATTTTATCATCAAATCCTGTTTTCCTTATCATGGTATCACACCTTGGATATCTCCTTTCCAACAAAAAATAATTATTAAAATCGGTTCATAAACGACGAAGTTATCCCAGAACATTCATCTTTGTACAAATGTGTCAATAATTTCATAATTATATAACTAAAAAAACGAGTATACAGTAAAAACAAACTTTAAAAAGATTTATAAAATAATTTTGTGTTTTAAATTCTCATTTGAGACATTTATTTCTTTTACTTTTTTGTTACTTTTCTTATTTTATTATTATTTATCTATGCTTATATTATAAAGAGGAAAAATTTGATTGTTTGCATCGAATAGGCTCCGAAACTCACTTTTGGGAAGCTACACTATTCGCGGCTGACATAGGATATATAATATTTTCAAAAAGTTAGAGGATTTTTTTTTAAATACCCGTGCGAAGCCTGGGCTGGATGCTAGTATTACATAAAATAAATACGTGTTTCATTTATACGTAATATAGTATGTAAAATGTAACCATGAAAATCTTACTTAAATTTATAATCAATTTATTTGAAATAACATTTATGAGTCGAGTGTTTTAGACAGAAGGTAATTATTAATTTCACTCACAAAGTTAAGGATAAAATTTGAGAATGCTCCTGTATTGTTGTTAATTAATTAAAAGTATGGTAAACTGTGAGCTCGTGTGTGTGTTCAATTCATATAGTAATGTATAAAAGGACTTATATATTAATTAAATATCATTTAATATTTAGCTATTAGTATATAACATCAAACTAATACTATTAATCTTTCAAATGTAGACTCACGGGGTGTGGGGATGTATTGTAGTATTTGTGATATAAAATAGTTATGAAAACTTGTTTAATTTTGTGTCGTAGGTATTAAAGTTCAGCAATTTTATTGAGATCAGATGACAAGAGAAGCTAAAGTTTTATACTTTATAAAGAATTAATATAAGAATTCATTTCTCATAAAATAATGAATGTTTGTTTTGAATCGACTAGAAAATCACTTTAACACCTATTGTCGTGCGCTTGATTTGTATAAATATTTGAGGTTTCGTTGCCATTGGTTCCGGTTGTTATGATAGACACCTCATGGTAGGTCAGTTATCCGCAAACCTGCGGCGGAACTGGGAAGGGAGCGGAATGTTTAGCTCTTACATAAAGAGGAAAGCATTGCAGACCTACGAAATAGTTGCAGGTTTTTTCAAATTTTCAAAGCATATGAATTAGACATATTTTTACAAACCAATCCGCCAACCCACAGGGGAGCAGCGGGAAACTGCGATCCTTCTCCTACATGGAAAAAAGAAGCCTATGCTCAGCTGTGGGATGTTACAGGCTCAATCTTGATCGTGATTCAAACCAATATACAGGAGAAGAGTGATACAAAACTCTTATTATTTATTATATAAACTTAATAGAATATAGATTTATTTAAGCAAAATCGTAAAAATGAGACTCACTAACGAGCATCTAAACCGGTTTTATGTGAAACAACTTTATTTATACGACTCCCAGCATCCCAAGTATTTCTCGGTTTATTTCGGTGAAATTGTTCACATTTCATAAAACAATGCGGTTTTATGTACAACGCTTTATATACTGTTAGTTGTTTTGTTATTATGTTTAAATGTTTCTGTTTTGGTATAAAACAGTTTAACGAGTTCTGCGAGAGACGTTAATAATTTTAACCAGGTCAAAATTATTTTTATTGACTAATAACCTTAAAACTTTACTATCTGTGTATATTTTGATGTTTTTATGGACTAATTAGCTGTACCCTGCGCGGGTTGCTACGCTTTTTTTGTGATCGTACCAACTCAGAAACCTTTGTGTGCTCATGCACAACATTTTGCTGAAGATCGTGACATGATCAAATGCATCGTTTACGATTCTATAAAGGACATACAGTCAAACATTCATTTTCAGATTATACATTACTAGCTGACATAAAGAATGTCGTACCACCAGATTTTTGTTTGTGAAAATATCAGTTTTAGTTTTATTTTCTCTATACAAACCTTGTCTTAGCAATAATAGACTCTCATTAAGAGAAAGAATTATATAATTTGACGTAAAACTTATACGCGTACATATATTTTTACGATTCTTTTTGAAGTGAAATTTCTTTCGGCGCATGAGGGTAAATTTTTTACGGACGAAACGGCAACGTTTTGATGAAACGGCAACGTTTTGATGAAACGGCAACGTTTTGATGAAACGGCAACGTTTTGATGAAACGGCAATGTTTTCGTCGATCACGCAGGAACGGTAATATAAAACTTTAGATTTGTATAAATATAAACGAGACTAAAAAATTAGTTTGTCAAAGAAGTTTCACTTGTGACATGTGTACTTTGTACGCACGCACTTTTTTATTTACATATAAGCTACAAGCTTTTCGTTCGCTGACTTCGTCTGCAATAGCTATCCCTTTCATCAAGCTTACAAATATAAATACCAGCCTTGGATTAACAGAAGGTACTTTCAAATGTCCCGGCAGAGTGGTTAAGGATGGATTCAAGTTATTTGGACTTACTCAAGAGAGCTGTTATGTCTTTAATTTCTGAACGAACAAACAAAAAGATTTTATAATATTTAATGTTTTAAATACTATTTGATAGACAGACATAAATGAGAATTAATTGATTTTATTCTTAATATTGAGTATAGTGTCCTTTAAAAAAAAATTTAAAACGCCTTCTATAATTAGTTTATAAGTATAGTATGTTGATACCTATGAGTGATAACGTTGTTAAGGCGAATTCTTCAAGTACAATATATATAGTCAAGTATATACTTAAGGCACAATTGTGCAGAATTAAAAAATGATAATACAAACTTTCTTTTTAAATACCATCACTATTTTAACTGACTTTTTGTATGTTATTATGAAACATTCCGCCAACATCCGCATTTCCTTACTAATAACACTACAAATTCTTATATTTGTCCTTTGTCATGAAAGATTATAGTCAAGAAGCTTATTCTACAAAAAAAAAAAAACGAATTAAGTTCCAATCCTATTTCACTTTGTTTTTAAGCCAAATCTATCTTATCCGCTAAGGATAATATATCGGTCGAGTACCGGCTTTATCAACAGGGTCAGTGGTTCCGGCGTTAACCCTCCATTGACTCATAAAATTACTTTTTTTCTTTATAATATATACTTATATTACTTACATTTTCGACATATTTCAACTTGCCTGTTTAATTGAAAATTAAGTATGGAACTTGTCTACTGTTCTTGTAAAGGAGACTGGAAAATGTTTTTGTTCTTGAAGATTTTTTCTTTATGATCTTTTGATACAAATACCCTTAAGAGCAAGTAATATTTATAAAAGTTTTACAAAGACCGTTGTTTATTACTTGTTTTATTACTTACGTAGATGTATTGTATCAAAAGATGTACGTATATTAATTTATAAATGAGTAGCTGACCTCGCAAACGTTGTTTTGCCATATGTGTTATATCCTTAATCCCCACCTCTCTTATAAATTAGCTGTATTATAAATAGACGTTGGCCGATTTTCAGACTTACCCGATATGCACACGAAATTTCATAAAAAGCGGTCCAGCTATTTAGAATGAGTATGGTAACTAACATTGTGACACGAGAATTTTATATTTAAGATTTATCATTATAAAAATAGACAACTTTTAGTTTAGATACTATAATAGAATTTTCCACATCAATTATATATATATATATATATATATATATATATATATATATATATATTATATAATATATATAAGCAATTTTTGGTTACAAAGCATTAAGCTACAAGTGACGCTATTAGAATTGTAACCAAAAATACATACCAATTTTTAAAACAACGCGAGTAAAACTGCAACAATTGTATAGTATTAGTATTAAAGATGGCGGATAAAAGCCGGCATAAACAATGATCGTGAACAATACAAGGAAAGTGAGTTTCTTTTATAAAATGAGATTCTTGTTTCATTCTTGTTTTACGTCTGTAATAAATGAATATCTGCGTCTGTCGGTTCAATACTCGGTTTGTATTGAACGTTATTTAATAGGAAAAATTGTTTCCAACCGACTTGAAATGCGAGGAGAGATGAGGTTATCAATTGCTCATTGTTTCCTTTTTTGAAAATTGACATGACATTTGTAGCTTTTGTTTTTTTTTCGTAAAAAGGATGTTTGAAAACAAAGACAATGAATTGAGATTGCAATAGGGATACGTAAATTGAAAGTGACGTTAGAGAATATGAAACAATCGTTAATTTGTACAAGTTGATTTCTTTAATAGGTAAGTATCTCTTCCATTTTGAAGTAACACTTTTCAAAATGGAAGTCTTTTGGTACTAGTAACTGACCATGTCAATGTTATTGATAGATTGATTGATTCCGCTTGTAACATCCCTCTGCTAGGTATAAACCTCTATCTTCATGTAGAGGAAGATTCGAGGCTCAATCTACCACGCCACTCAATATCATCGATCGACAAATCAAATTGCAACAGCAGACTTGGAATCCAGCACGAACGAAAAAAGCAAAAAATTCGAAATGTTTCTGGTTTTCATCTTTTTGGTTGCGACATTCCTTCATACGTCAAAGCTCTCGCCTCGAGGCTGAAGGGAAACAGATATCAAATTATTTTCAACGTTCTTCTGATATAAATATACTTTTGCACAGGGCACAAAAAATTTTTGAAACCGTCCTCATTTATTTCCTAATCTTATATGTATGACAGTGAATCGCTATGTTTGTAGGGACGTGCAACTCTCGAACAACTGCCTCAAGTTGATGACTATTTTTTTATGTTTACCATTGTCTGACAAGACCGAAAATATTCATGAAAAAATATGCCAGTAAGAACCTAGTAATATTTTAATGTTCGCACTTTAACGAATTAATCTCAGTTATATAGGAATAAGACTCCATTCACAAAAATATCGAAATAAAATTCGAAGCAACTCGAAATTCCAAGGATATTTCGTTTCCCAACATATGCTTAGATTTCTGAGGAAAAGCCACAAATTACCGTTCTGAAATCCGGCAAAATGAATTTCCGACATGGTTTCCGCATAATGCGTATGCTTTTAACCTCCATAACTACACACATACTCACAACAAGTTTGTTTTATATTGTTTTTAGTACAAACACCACTTTCCCCTTTTAACGTTACTGCTCTTACTTGTAAATTTAGTTGTCATTTTACCAATTCATGCTACATACATAACTTCACTCACTTCAGTCTAACGCAGTCCACTGTTGTACTTAGGCCTCCAAACCGCAGACCGCAGGGCTGACTTTGTCACTACATACATAAATATTAATATTTACATTTGAAACTGTGTGATGAAAATTATTTTAGTTATTTCTTTATCGGGTAAGCCTTCAAAAAATACAAACTATTTACACCCATATGTAGGTATTGCCAACGGCTTACAATCACGGCATCTGAATGTTGCATAAGCGGTGGCGGATTTGATGTCCATTCATGAAAAACGTAATAAGTCAAACGGACTATACATTTGTGTCAGTCGAAACCTACAAGGCATGTTACATTCAACTCATACAACGCAAACACGTTGGGGCTAGGAAACAAACGTGTTCCGTTTGTTTACAAGCCCCAACAAGAATTTTGTTTTACCCTGGGTCACCAGGGTGATTACATTCTACTGGGGGTCATTCGGCATGACCGCGGTAGCCCCCACCACACTACACGGGATTTACGTGCGGAGCTTAGAGCAGCCCTCCGCGACGACTGCTCCACTGTGTAGAAACGGACTCTCCTCATTCAACATGAAACGTTAGATTCGTGTCACAAATGGAATAATTAAAATCCTAATTGTTTCAGGTCGTTTTATTAATATTCATGAAGTTCTGTTCAAACGTAAGGTCAGTGCCTTCTTTCCTATTCATCTACTCTCAATAAACAACAGTCAGTTGCACTAGATTCAAAAGTTAATTTTTATTTTAAACTATTTATTTAATTCCTTTTTTTATTTATGGATATAAAAGTAAAAAATAAAATTAAAACAAAAGGCAGGTCTAATACACGCTAGAACTACTGGTGTTCAATCTTTAGACCAGATAGAAAAAAAGTAAGCACAAATAAAAAGTAAAAAGAATAATTAATATACACAAATATGTATATTTAAGTATGCGCACATATAAATACACACACATACCAACACAAGACGAAATTGCAATGTTTAAAACTATAACAAATAATGTGAAATGAATACAGAATATATTTAAGGCCATGTCTTCCCAAATACTAAAGGTTTCAATAAAAATGTAAATAAATATTCATTTCTTGAAATAAATGAACCGTTAAGTTAAAGCTTATTAGTTCCAAAAATAAAATATTTATTTTGACGTTCCTTTTGTTCTCAAAGAGTCCGAACAAATGTTATACCTTTTGGACACGGCGGTCGGCGGGCAAACTTTGAAACATAAAAGGGATTTAGTATTATAAAAATACTGTAGTAACTTCTTTTTTTCTTTGAAATAACTTTATACGAAATAAATTATTATACAAAAGCGATAAATATCTATACTTCTTTACTTTTAATAAAATCCTTTCACTAGATAGTCGTCGATAGACATTTATTAACAAATCAGATGACTCCGTGCGCTCGTTTGACCACTTATTATAAAAAAATTATAAACAATATTGCGTGCATATTTTAGAATTTTATCTGTCACTTTGTATAAGCCCGCCAATCATACATCATAATAAATACTTAATTATTTTTAAATACCGTTTTCTATATGTACGAGTACACACCTGAGCATACTTTTTTTTTAAATAAAATATCACACTACTTTAAACCGTCTTAAATTATTTACTTTTTAAACAGAGACACAAATGTAATTTTAGTTTTTAATTAGTTTTGCTTTTGAGTAACATATTTACATTAGTATTACTATGTATTTAAAACATTTAAGGGTTTATTTAGTTATTTACTGGTAGGACTTGAAAAAATATATTTCTTTAGAAAACTTTAATCGAAAAACGTTTGTTTCATGCTCTTAAAAGTGTAATTTATGTCAAAAACAGACATTTATTTTAAGTCAAAGAACAAAAAACAAAATGCTATCTTTCTATCTTTAAATAACACAATCCCAAATACAATTTCTCATAATTCCTTTGATCCTGTCTGGAGTGGAATTTCTGAAACGCTGTAAATTCCTAAAATAAAGTAGTAAATTCTAAACCACGCAACAGACATAGGTCATAAAATATTCCACCCTCTTACTTGTCGAATCTTCAGAAAGTGACCCTTATTAGATTTTCACACGTCGTAGAAGAACCCTACTAGCCCAATTTCGTATGTCAAGCTTAATTAGTTTAGGTTCGGCGATGATGAATTGGTCTGTCAGTCAATCCTGACTTGTTATTATATAAGTTTATGTCTATAGGTACACGTAGAAGGCAAATGTCCACGACTGATATATGAACTTTCAGTCTGACAACATACACAAGTTTGAAATTTTGAAAGGATATTAATTTTATACTGCGATGTCAACTGGGAAAAAATGTCTAGAACTTTTATCCCATAAAATAGGGGAATAGAGTATGAGTGTCTAAATGAAGCTGGCATTTTTATTTGAAACAAATGAAATGTTGTACTTCATTTGTTTATAAAAAATAATAAAACAGGTACTTAGGAATTCACTCCTGCATGTAGTCTTGATATTTTCAAACTGTTGTTTGATATTACTGTTTCGAGATGTTATGAAGTGGATGCATATATACATTTTTCATGCTCGTTATAAATACTTCGAATTATGGTTTTTATGTTTAAAATCAATGATTCGATAACATCAAAGAAAGTCTCATGTTAAATTATGCTCAAAATGCTTAACATTTATATGATTATGATTATATATTTATATATTTTTTTTAATATTTTACTACAAAATCTTCCATGCAAGTAAACCTAGCCACTTAGTTTTTTTTTTCATTCAAGTGAAAGGTTTACTAAATGACATACTAGGTACAAAAATGGACATAATATTTTTATTATTGATCATTTTCCACATTTCACGTGCCTATATCCAAATCTTTAGTTCATTACTTAATTAGAATTATAAAAATCCATCAACTTGGTACAAAAATAAAAGAATTATCAAACATTTCTGAAAACTTAAATCAAAACCGTTTTATCTACCAAAGGCGAGTAAAATGGCACATATGGTGTGGACAATATGGTATACCAAAGTACTGAAAAATAGTCTGTTATATGCAGAGGTACACGTAAAACATTTTGTCTCTCGGAACATCTGACTTCGGCTCATGACGCATGAGCAATTCCTTCCATCACCTCAAGCACCAAGCCTCTTCTTAGATCTATAACAGAGTTCATTACCTACAATAAATAAAAGGACAATCTTCATCATCCTAAACAGTCTTTTTATACAACTAAGTTGGCAAACAAGCGTAAGTTTCACCTGATGGTAAGCGATTAACGTAGCTTATAAACACCTGCATTACCATAAGCATTGCAAACGCGTTGCGTTTTTATTACACAAATTTCATATTATTATTTGTTACTAAATGACCCTATATAGGTCATTACAAGAATTAATATGTCTGTACTTTTTTAGAAAACACAATGTGTTATTTTACCCACCTCTGATACCCACCTATGATATTTTGCACGCCTCTCCTTTAAGGCATATTTAAATTATGTATATACTTCCGTTGAATTTGTGAGCGACAAAGGATAACCAGAACTTTTAACAATCAAGTACTTTTCTAAACGTCTTGCAAATGATTAGCCGTAAATCTTACATTTTTGTATTTTTTTTACATAAAAAAAAAAACAAAAATCTGTTTCGCTGTTTACTAACCACAAATTGTAAAAAGCGGAACTAATTTGTCTTTGGAGCCCTTCGCCGACACAAGCAGAAATCAACATCAAAGACATCGTAACCAATTACCGAAGACCTCTAGACCACTTCATAAATAAACGTGTATAATTCTTATGGCGTTGACATAAAATTCATAATAGCAATTGACTAGCTGAAACGAATGGGTCAATGTGAGCTGGACATTGGAGGCACTTTAATTTGAACCGTATGCCAATGCTGTGATAGCAGTTTCATTATACGATGACTCAATTCAAAGACATTTTTCGCAGTAATCTAGTTGAATATTAAGTTACTCGGTACATTGTCACGTCAGATACTCTTGCTTGAATGAAACTTAACGAACTTACGAGAAAAGGATTTTTATTCTGAACAGGAATTTTAAAGTTTAAATAGTGAAAACGTGAATGTACGATAAAGAATATTTTGATCACTGATTGAATAAATCTAAAGCTTTTTCTTTCTTAAAACATGCTAAAATTCAAAATTGTCACGCATTGAAAATTTTCCTGTGTCCCAATATGTATAATCTGTGTGTCTATTATCATTATAATTCATAAAAGTAGAAACAAACAAGTAAAAACAAATAAGTAAGGAAAAAAGACGACCCGTTGGCGCAACGGTCATAGTAACCAGTGGGTTTGTGGCTGTTTCGCTGGCGATTGCGGGCTCGGTCCCCGAACATGACAAACATTTGTATTGGCCATACAGATATTTGCCGTAATCTGAGCGTTTGTGCAGTCCTTGTAGGTCTCCCCACTGTGCCTCGGAGAGCACGTTAAGCCGTCAGTCTCGATTGTTATCATGTACACCTGATAGCGATCGTTACTCAGTAGGGAATATATCCGCCAATTCACATTGAATCGAATGTTTTGGTATATCATAATTCTGTCTAATATTTTTCTAATTCCAGTGTTTGTCTTGTTACATTGTAGGCTATTAAGCTAAATTTGGTTGTATTTTGTACTATTTTTTAACTAAACCAGTTATAATGTAGACCTTACTGTTCGAAGGTGGAAACAAAGCTTATCTGTGCTCTATAGAAACAACTGAAAGCGAGCAAACTAAAAAAAATAAGTTAAGAACATCAGTAAAAGAACTGATATTCCCGCAGTGAAACATACACTACTACATGGCCGTTTTAGCCGTAGATCAACAAAGTACTTGTAGCCCTTTGCAATTTCAATAACATCGCTAAACATTTTTTAATATATGTATCCCTAATAACACAAAAATAAAATCGTACAAACATCACTAAACTAAATTAAGTAACTATATTACAAACTCCAACATTCAAAACATTTCAAATAATTCAATAAACACAACAAGAAAACTTGTTCACTAATTAGATTGAGCTTCTGTTGAACGTAGCGTCGTTAAAACAAACAGTTTTAAAGCACCTGGAGCAATACAGAGAGATAGTTATGAAACATTTAATATTTGTCGAGCAATCGACTCGGCTTACTCTGAAAGCAATGTTTGACTTTGTGATCAATCAATAGTAATTTTATTTACTATTTGTCATGCTTATGACTTCGTTAGAGTCGAATGTTGTAAAATTTACTATTATATCATTTTCTTCACAAGTTTATCTTTTTTTAAGTAATCTTGCCTAACAAACTCCTAATAACATCAGACTGTTTTTCAGTAGAAAATGTACCGAAATCATTTTACCTTTTTTACAAAGTCATGCTGGCGGATATCCTAAAAAAATATTTCCTAGCTATAAATGGTGGTATCTATATATTAATACGTGAAGCAAAAATTTTGTACCCTTTTTAAGAAAATTGTGTGGACGGAGGAGTATGAAATTTCGTTCACTTATAGTTTATATAGAGAAGGAGTGCAGAATGCTTATGTTTTTTTTTCAAATTATGCATAAAAATGTATTAACACAACATTACACACACTACCATGTATTTGAAACACACACGAATATTATACTATTTTGTTGATTGTCAAAGTCTGTAGTCGAATTGAATTTTTTTTAAAGTTTTTTTATTTTCATTATTTTCTGGTTTTTTGTAATTAAAATTTTTAATTATGGTCGAATTTCGACTGCAGGGCGACCACTAGTTTATATTAATTTATATATTCTTTATTGCACTTTAAAAAAAATACAGTTATTTGTATACAAATTTAGTTAGCAACGGTGGACTTATCTCTAGGAGAGATCTCTTCCAGCCAACCTGTGGTAGTGGAACTAATGTTACATAGCAGGCTAAGAAAGTGCAGTAATGTAGACATCATACAGATTCTTGAAAATAAAAACCTAGTTAAATAATATTCAGAACATCATGCAATATACATATACATACTATATATAATATACTATCATACACACCACTACTTATATAAGAATATACACATAAATATTACATATATATTTATATAAAATACATACATATTATACAATACACAGTAAAAGTAATATAAATGAGAAGATATGTACAGATTATTTTGAGCGAGAAGATGTTGTTTCAGCTTTTTTTTAAAGGTATAGATAGAAGGACTAAGTTGGATATATTTAGGAAGTTTGTTCCAGAGCGATGCACCATATACCGAAAAAGAGTGCAAGCGGAATTTGGTGTTGCTCTTCGGTACGTCGAGCATTGTAGTGATGCAAGACCGCCTAGAACGTGAGGGAGAAGGGAGAATTTGGAAACGAGAACGTAGGTATGCAGGAGAATTAGGATCATGGAGTACTCTGTAAAGGAATGACAGGATGTGCATATCACGGCGAAGGCGGATTGGAAACCATTTAAGTTGAGCTCGAAAGTTTGATATGTCTGGTTATTTGTAATTAAAATGTTTAATTATGGTCGAATTTCGACCGCAGGGCGACCACTAGTTTATATTAATTTAGTGAAAAGTTACCATTTTATATCATAAATAAAAACTTTAATAATATTATAACTAAACGACTTTCGTAGTTATATTTGCAACTGCCTGTGACATCGTCCGCGTGAAATAAAAAAAATTATTGTTCAGTTCGCAGAGTTACAAAATAAATAATATTCAAAAATAAAAATAACCTAAGTTACTCTTTATTACATCAGCTATCTGTCAGTGAAAGTCCCGTTAAAATCGGTCCAGTCGTTTCAGAGATTAGCCGGAACAGACAGACAGACAGGCAGACGAAAATTGTAAAAAATGTTATTTCAGTATATGTACCGTGTATACATTAGTAAAAAGTGGTTATTTAAATATTACAAACAGACACTCCTATTTTATTTATTTGAATAGATTATTTTCTTCACTTGTCAAATTGATTGACATTAATGGCTACTGATTGCCCACGAGTCACAGTAAATTTTATTGTTCACACGTCATTTAACTGGTACTATTCTATACTCAAATAGGTAACCCAAAAATAGTTTGTCCTTATCCCTAACAATTCCGAGCGTACATATTTATCTACTAAACAAACAAATAAATGTCTTACGCTTAGTGATCGTCGTAAGACAAAATCTTGTGTTCAAGAAAAATAGTAAAACACCCAGACCACATTCATAACCTTTATATTCTTTATATCGCTCAAAATTCAAAATAAAATACAGTAAGAAAATTACAATTTTTATGTCCAAAAGCGAATTTATCTCTAGAAGTGAACTCATCTACCTAGCCTGATATTCGATATTAGAATTAGTAAAAAGTTCAGGAGAGACCTATGTAGATAAACAAGGTAATTAAATAAGTTGATTTGATTGATTATAATGTTTGAGATTTCCAAACTAATTAAGTATGAGTACTTAAATCTCACGACAAGCTTTGACGTCATATATTATGAATGGGTAATGACTTTATATGTTGATAGTAAAAGCTTGAACGGAAAGGCTAATTTTGTTTTAGGGAATTTAAAATAAAAGCTTGTCTTTTAATTTTTTTTTTACTTTTTAATTTATTATACATATAAAATATAGCAGTGCTGTGTGGCTACGGCACTAAAGAATTTAGTCACCCCCTCTCTTCCCGTGGGTGTCGTAAGAGGCGACTAAGGGATAACAAGGTTCCACAACCACCTTGAAACTTAAGAAGCCGACCGATCGATGGCGGGATAACCATCCAACTGCTGGCTTTGAAATACACAGGCCGAAGACGGGCAGCAGCGTCTTTGGTGCGACAAAGCCAGTACTGCGGTCACCAACCCGCCTGCCCAGTGTGGTGACTATGGGCAAAACACATGAGTTCACGTTATTTTTGGCGTAAACTTGTGGAGGCCTATGTCCAGCAGTGGACTGTATAGACTGTAATGAATGAAATAAAATATAGCACATTAGAAGAACAAGAGAATACAATGTGTGCATGATCGCTTTTCAATACATACATATATATTTTTAGTATTCTTTTGTTTAGCCTGTATTTAGAGCCAATCGTACGATTGCCAATATAAACATCGTTAAGGAAACTGTTACAATCGTGAAAAAGACATCAAATGTTAAATTGATTGCCCTGTTTGTTTAGACAAATCCAGATTGGATTTTTATTTAAATATCAAAAACTGTAATATACGTATAATTGAAATGTAACGGATCGCTGTCTGTACATGGAAAATATATGAGAAAAAATATTATTGGGACCTTTATCAACGCGAACAGCACTCAAAACAAAGATTATTAGAATTTTTGTCTGTTTGTCTGTTTGCCTTTGCGTTTGTGCACACTAATCTCAGAAACGGCTTATCCGATTAATTGTGGTTGTCGCTAATATATTATGGTCGGTTTCACTTAACATATAGTGATTGTTTCCTGTCAATCGGTTCATCAATAAATAGGTTATGCCAATTTGAAGAATCACGTTGAACATGGAAATACCCAAACGACGGTGTTTATAATCCAAAATAAACCAAAATATATATACAAAAAAATGCTGTCCAACGTCACTATTCCACGCAGACGATGTCGTGGGTACAGCTAGTATATATATATACATCGTGATGAAGTGAGAAATCCGGACGCTAGACCCTCCTTCCCTTCTGATAAACAGCTATTATTGATTCTCTTATACGCTCCATCAGATTTGTAGAGCTTGTGCAAGTAATTACAAACCATAATGAGCACTGAACATTAGATCTCCTTGTTCGCTTTGCTACTACCATTAATCTGTAATTTGTCAATAAGTAAAAGTAAAACAGTTGATGCAAAGGCGGACTTATTGCCTAAAGTCTTCACAAAATAATAGGCGCGTTTAGACATATTATGTCATCGAGACGTAAATAGCGAAGTAAGCATACAACTCGGTATCCTATACTCACGATAAATCGATTTAAGTTTGTACGAGTATTTGATCGATTTGATTATATAATTTAAAGTGCATTTGAATAAAATTTGGATCAGAAATTTAACTTAAAGTTTAATATTGTAGGTAATTTGAAATAATACAATGGTACAACAGGTCAATTTGTCTTTATTTTAAATTTTTATATTGTTTTATATTGTTTAAATGAAATTTTATTTACGATTTCGAGCGCCAAACTCTTTTTTTCAATAAAGATCACGACACAATATTTAATCACGATTAAAATCGAATGAAGCTGGTGAAATTCAATAATTAAATTTAAATAGTTACAGTACTTAATTAGTTACAGCACTTTCTGTTGTTAAGACGTTTCGTAATAATTAGAAATTGCATGCTGCTATAAAGTAAACGCGAAACGAATAACCCCAATACATTTTATCAAATTATTTAACGTGCCAAAAAATGTTCTTATGTTTTTTTGTTATTAATAATTCTTTTATAATTTCTTACACTTTCGTACCAAGCTACGTTCTAAAAAAAAATACTTTTGAAACAACTAACTAAAGTCATATATATATACAAATAATAAAAATTAATACAAACTACAATTTTAATAATTAATTAATTTACAAAAACGAAAAATATTTTTTTTAGTTATTGATGCCAGTAGAGCAAACCATCATCTATAAAATGATATATAATTTATGAGGAGTAATTGTGAGGTTTTTTTTATAAAGGGAGGCAAACGTCTTACCTTTAGCGTATTAATATATATGATAGCAGTAAAAGTAGTAGCTACAAGTAATATGATGTATAAGTTAAGAAACAATTGGACCAAGATACAATTTAGTTAGACTATGACTAGATATATGATTTGATGATATTCTGATTTTTATTCAGTTATATGATCAAGAGATACAAATCGTCAATATAGACTATGTCGCCATTGCATTGGCATTAATACATATTCATTTATGCCAAATCTAAACTCATGTAGTATTCTATCAAATTAAATTTCAACCAACATCTAACAACTGCTAAGTTCACTTTGATTCATCTAAGCTGAGTTGACTTAACTGCTAGGTAGATTGGATATTTACTCCTAATTTTGATTTGTCAGCTGTGAACTGTCTCTTCGGTTCATATTAAGTACCTAAATATTATTTGTAAAGTATTGCTATTCATACTACATTAAATATTAAACGTTTAATTTTATTAAAACGCTGTTTTATTCATAAAACTATTCAATAAATCATTCGTAGCAAAGTTTCAGATACTTACAAAACCCGTTTATAGCTAGCACTCTTGTAGAAAAATTTGTATAAAATATGTACTTATGACGTGTAAAAACTCTTTATAGTTTATGTTTACAACAATAGACAAGAAAATCATATGTAAAGTATTGTTGTTTTGTGAATAAATAAATAAAATATTAATTATCTAGCGCTACAGTTAATGAAATATGAAAACTTCCAAGAAAAGTAAAACGTTATTTATTCCTGTTTAAATAAGATTGTAATTTTTTGAACGAATATCATTTTTAGTAATGAATTATCTATATAAATAAAAATGAATTACTAAATATGTTTGTTTTCATTACGACCTTTTTTAATTTTGTAATACTTTGTAAAAAGGCTTTATAGCAAGATAAATTTAAAAAAAAAAAAAAACACAAATAACTAGAAATTAACGAATATTTAGATTTCATGAATTTAAATCAATGACAAAAATTACTTTTGTTACAAAAAACTACCTAGCGGAATGACGCATAGATTTTTCTTTATAGAATTTTACTCCATTTAAGGCATTATATATAAAAGTGCTTCTAGCCATTACGTCTACGACCTCACCCTATTTGTTTAAAACTCCCAATTACGGTTTTGCGTGTCTCAAAGAAATTATTATCAACATTATAGTTAAGCTATTGAATTTCTTATGAGACACTGAAAGATTGAATTTCTTCTATTTACTTTATATCAGTCACGTTTAAAGTAAATTAATGAAGTGTATTTATATACACCTACATATGTACGTACGCTAAGTAGTGAACCATACTTGAATATTGAATTAAAATAAAGTGACTAGACATATAATATTGTACAGTTACCTATGTATGTGTGCAAAAGCTTTTACCGCATCTTAGACGGTGAAACACTTTTGACCTCGAGATCAGACATGAAATTTCTACAAGAAACTTAGGTACAATTTCATTGGATTTGAATAAATTTAATCTCGTACGTAAGTTATTTGTTTATCAGGGACCGTTACCAGCAAAATATAAACAAGGCCTTAGGGACTGTTTTACCTCAACTAATAATAACTTTTGCTTTCGCATGCTGCGATAAGATTATCTGACAGATAAGTTTGATTGTGAAACAGGAAAAGACATCAAAAACTTGTATCATTTTGGATACCATTGTACGTTATAAAATATTATCAGTCACTAGTGAAATTGACCTGCTACAAATTTGTCAAAGTTTTGATACCAAGCTTAAATTACATTAAGTTAAAATTTTATCTGTTTTATATATCTTCATTTTCCTTCGAAAAAAAAAATACAAAATAACAAAATATTAAACATGTAAAAATATTTGGTTTGTGTATTCAGAATAAAACAAAAATTAAAATAATATAGTTTTATTATAGGTATTAAAATAAGAACTAGAAAATAATTACTAAAGGCTAGAAATCGCGAAGGTAAGTAGTAAAACCGACATCTTCTAAATCGTAATGTTAAGGCCAACTTGGGAATCGGTAGCTGAACACGTAACACCCGTGCCACATATTCGTAAGTGAAGCATAAAAGAAATAATACGTTATTGTTTTAATTAATTTCCTGCATTATCTAAGGTTTGCGCTGATGCTTAATATTGCAGACATCTAAACCCGACGGTAACCGCTTAGCATTATTTCTTTGTTACCCTAACGGCATACAAAATAGTACAAAAATAAAATATTCATGTATTCAGTAAATAGCAAAATATTTAACTGAATAGTTTCTGTGCTAGCACACGCCTGTTACGCCTGTACTATTAAACAGATTTGGATAAAACTGGTACCAAGATGCACTAGATTTTAGCTTTATAATTTAACAGCAGTTTTCTCGAGGCAATCTTAAATTTATAATTTATTTATTATTTATTAAATTTCTCTATTGTAAAATAAATACACTAGTACAAGTGTGTACAAAAGGCGGGCTTAACGCTAATGCATTTTCTACAACACAAACTTGGTATGTGCAAGAATGTATAGTGTGTAGGTTGTACAACAAAAAAAAAACAGAAACCAAATAATATAATATAACATTAAATATCATACATAATCTAATTGTATAATGTAATAAAATAATCCAATATAACGTAACATAATATAATGAATTCTAATACAAAATAATTAAAAATTTAGAATTTACTATTTTCCGTACATATAAATTTATTTAACTTAATATAAATCTTTTTACTCTCGGCAGCACTACACACGCTGTGTATTCGTTACCTGTCAAGTCAATAGTAACGGGCTGGGATGACACAGGAGTGGTGGATTTATTAAATAGTTCCGAAAATAATATTTGAGTACAGTGAGATCTGGCGTGAGAGGAATCAAGTTCAAATTATTATATTCTCTCGCGAGTTGTAAAAGAGCAGAGCTACAGTTTTTAAATTACTAAAGTACTCATTGCAATACTAGTCGAATTCCGTGGATTGCCGTTTAAGGCGGTCTCATTCCTCTCGAGCTTCCTGGAGTTGCGTATATAAATAGACCATTTCATTTTGTAAGAAACTATTTTTTTAATAATTTCAATAATCTTGATTAAATCTTCTCTTTCTTTATCCAATTGCTTACACTGCTTAAGTAACAGTATAAAAAGGTCGTATATACTTACAATAATAAAATAGCTAATAATAATACATTAGCGTTATTAAGCCAGCCTATTGTCGCAATTTACAGTGCCATTCCCAGTTGAAGCTTTAGTGTGATATGAAACATGGCGTATCGACACAATGGCAACGTTATCAGCAGATAAATGTATCGATTTTGTAATACGTTATCTAGTAGCTATCGTTATTATAAGCGTTATTATAAGCTACGGTATTAATATTTAGCATATCCATTAGTTATTTTACCTCGCAAATTATTTTCGGTGAAATTATTTTTCACAAAAAAAGCTGTACATGACATGACATGATGTTATCAAAACACTCAAATCTATAAAACTTTCGAATAACTTATTAAACGTGATTTCTTCCCGGATGAAAATTTATAAGATTATTATTAATATTCTCTAGTAAATAATGAAAATTACCAGTTATCTGTAGTCAAGGGAAAAGTCGTCAGCTGGTTAGATTTAGTAGGAATAGATGCTGCTTCGTTACACCTTTCAAGGTACCAGCTGACAAACTTCACACTGAGATACAGCAAGCTGACATTAATTTTCATTCATAGTAGCATAGAAACTATTACGAGGTAAATTTTTAGTTGAGAGGAAATCATTGAAAATATTTTTTCATGTTCAAAGAGTCAGCTGACGTATAATCCACCATGTTATGGTCAGCTCACTTTATTTTTCCTTCAAGATATTATTTAAGCTATAATCCGACAAATTTTAAAATGGGAGGAAATGACTAAAAAACTTTTTTTTTCTCCGTGCGTAGGAGGCTGGCACTGCCCGCCCACGGAGTCGCAGCTGACAGTCGCGAATATTCATAATATATGAAGATATTAGAAATTATATGCTACAAATAGCCCAAAATATTAAAGAACTTGGACGTTGTATTTCAATTTTGGCTTATCCTCCCCTAGAAACGGCTAAACTATTAAGAGTGTATGCTACCTCAATTTGCTTATCTTCCGCTCGGCAGGATGTCCATATCTTTCGAACTCCTGAATAATTAAGTTTGAAATTTACGTATGGTAAAGTTAAGGATATAAACTATCTTTCGTATGTTTCGAAAACACGATTCCATAAAATTTTCTCGATACAAAAAATTCGCAAAGTTACCTCTATTTTTGTATTAAAACCTTAATATCTCAGTAAATATAGAAGTTATGGACTTGAGATTAAGCATGGTAATTGAAATAAGTATGAAGAACATTTTATATGTTGCGTTTTTTTTAAAAATAACTCTTGGTAATGTTTGTGGGGAGAAAATACATATAATTCGCGCGATGAACAACCAAGCGCTCTTAATTCTCGTGTGTGTTGTGTACGGGTGAAATCTGAATTCGAGCTGAGGTAGTGGGCTACACTTACTTAATGAGCGACGACTATTTCATAAATTTTCTTGTATGTAACCGGGAAGCTTCCATTACTTTGGCACGTCAGCGTATTCATGGGATTAGGGTTCCGTAACTAACATAAAAACATAACCATTCTATCTAACATTTCATATAAAATATAAGGTTCTTGCAAAAATAGTTTTACAAACAAACTAAACGCAAAATGGCTTTAAGAAAGGACAGTTGTAAATATCAAGTAAAAGCTTTAGTTCAGATTCTTAAGATGACCGCTTCATAGCTTCGGCAACCAGCTACAACAGCTAAGGCTTGCACATTGCATACGCTATCACGATAAATAAGCCTGCCTCTTCGCATGCATTATTAAAAATACTCAAGGGATGTGACAAGAAAGTACCAGATGGTGCCTGAAATTGAATATTACCGTCCTTCTTAGGTAGAATTCACACCCTTAACGCAGATGAGGGATCATTTTAGACTTACACCACAGAGTATGCGAAATCAGATCATTAAAAATGCAAGAGGGGAACAAAATACGGGATTATACAATGTCACGTATTTGTATGTCATCATCGCGTTACAAAATGAGATGTGATTACCTGTTGCACGACTACAGTCTTTAGTACGATAAGCATCAGGTGGCAATTCATTGCGCCGTTTTTAATACCATTAAAAAGTACTCAGGTTTATCGTGTGTTATTTAAGAAGTGTACTTGTTACTGCTCGTAACTTTTCTTGGGTTCCTGTCTACTCCTACCTGTGTACTCTTTAAAAACTTAAGCTTTAATAATCTTAATTAATTGTGAAGATAAGTAAAAGGTAGGTCAACAACTTAGATTAGTAAGAATAAGTAAGTCTAGATAAATACCTAAGTCTAGACATGTAGAAAGGATTGACATATTCTATTTTATTACATATGTAGTTACAAAACGGCATGTGTTAAACTTCATCCATTCAAAATCATAATAAAAATAAAAAATTACTTCATTGAATAAGGGCTTCAAACGCACTATATATATAATCAATTCGTTTACAGCCATAATCGTCACTTTACAAATTAAATAACTTGACCATTATAACATTGATCAATGAACTAATGTTAACAAAAAAAACTGTTTGTACTTAAGACTTCCTAATTTTAGTGTTATGAATTTTCAGGACTCACATTTTCACTACATAAGTTTTAGTTTAACTATCTATGTATAAGGGCCGTTCTCTCCTGCATTGGCATGATGTTTTATAACCGACAACACTTCTTAGTAAACAAACATTCTAACATAAAATTGATTCTCAAAATCACACAAACAAATTATGTAGCTATATAATATTAGTACGATGTTCATATAACGGTCTTAAATCACCAGCTATTCCCCCAAAACGCGTTAATGACTGTCCTAAAGCATCCAAAACTCGTGTACAGTTTGACGAATTGCCTTAATATATCCGGTACACAGAACGGTTGCGGATTAAGGACTAGAATTTATAACATTATTAAAACAAATGAGGATAAAAATAAAACAACCGCTGTCTATTATAATTAAAATTAATGGACAATCTCCTTTATCTTCAATTTGTATCTATTAAAAAGGGAATAATTTATAATTAATCTATTTGTGCGTCTTCTGTGCAAATTACTTTCATTTACTATTCGGAGCAAGTACAGACAGTGATGTTACAATAAACAGACTTCCCACTGTTGGGCAATGGGAGCTACTCCAATATGTAGTGGTATATGTGGATGTTTCAGAATTTTTTGAAGATGTAATTCTAAACAAATTAAAAAATTAATGTATATTACAGTTTCTATACGTTAAAAAAATATCCGATGCGTGTTGTCGGCTTTTGCTCTACTCGTAGCCCATTTTTTTTTCAATTAGATTCTAGTCTGTATACCTGTATATCTGTATGTCTCTCCGTTCGCCATAACTTAAAAACTTTTTAACGAATTATCACTAATATACAGAGTAAGTGTTAAAACTTTAAATGTTTATTGCAAAAAATTTAAAATATGACAATTATTTTTAAGAAATTTGGAATAAATTACGCTGTCTAAGAACTTATTTCTGACACTTTGCCTACCTACTCGTACCTTTGAGATTTAATGAATTACAAATTTTTAATATATCTTTCTTTTAAATACCACTTCTAAACAATTAGTAAAGTTCAATGTGATAACCGAAAAGCTGTCAGCATTCGTCATTCATCCGTATCAAATTAAAAACCTTAGTTGCTTAATGATAATATTTAATGCATATATTTTTCATAATATTGTATCTTACAAGTCATTGCAAAATAAAATATAAATTCAAGTACGGGTCACATGCTAATGACAGGGTTCGCTTGATGCGGTCGCACTACGTCACACTCTCGCTGTCGTTAAAATTATTTTATACCAGTGCGAAGCCAGAGAGGGTCGATTGTACATAATTAATAATTAGGCCTTGCCTTTATTTATAAACAAAAACTGATTTTAAATAATAGGTGACGCCCTTGTTACGAAACTCTCTACGCTAGGAGCTGCGAATCGGAGTTTGCTTTGAAACATTCCCACTACATAAACCGTTAGCCGGAGCTTGTTGCGAAACTTTCCCACCTGGACATTGCGCCGAATTGCATACGAAGAATGCCACACAACCCGATGCCCCGACTGAACGATGCTTCATTATTTTAAGTCACTCTTGTTTCTCACATCGAACAATTGTCAGAATTATCTCATTTGGTAAACCCGTCTTTGAATAATTGGAAAACCCGATTTATAAGTGAGAATATAAAGAGGGCTAAAATTTTTATTATTTTATATGGACATTACATAATGTTAAAAATATTATCGTCTAGAATTGCCTGCGCTTAAAAGACCTCGATGTAGTAGTTTTAATCTTTGCAAAGAGATTTTATTTGTAATAAATTGTCTTGGTAAATTAATTAAACTACCTACGTTATACTCTTTTTATGTGGTTAAGATTGCCAGTGGCTTTGATTTCGTAAGAGGAGATATACTGAAATAAACGGCCAAGTGCGAGTCGGACTCGCACACCGATGGTTGCGTACAAAAAATTATTTAAAATATTTTTATTATATGATGTAACTAAAAATTTTAGCGTTATGCAACTTTTCCTTTATCTGTGCTATAAGACGTTTCTTTGTAACAAATTTCAAGATTCTGAGTTCACGGAAAGTACCCTGTAGGTTTTGATTCCCTTTCGAGTGTCGAAAGCTTGCAGCATAAATGGCTGTATTTTTTGATTGCGTTGGCTTAGAAGTTTGACTTTTGCACAGCTCTAAGGAACAGTAGATTTGATTATTTGATATAAATTCCAGCTTGATACCTCCACGCCTCACTGAGAAAAAGGGTCTTGACAGACAGATGGACGACAAAGTGGAAGTTATGGGATCCTAAGGGTTCCTTTTTTTTGAGGTACGGAACCCTAAAAACACAAGTAATAATTTTAAATGCCCTTAAACTTCAATTAATTTAATTAAAACTCCTACATAAACTTTCTTACTGTTTTATTTCTTTTTTTTTTTTATCGTTTTAGACGTGGAATATTCCAAGAAGACTGAGCTTCATTTGTTTGTCATCAAATTAAATTTTATTAAGGTTTATTTAACAATACTGAAATTTACATATATGTTAAATTTTTATATCCTTTACTTTTAGCATTTATAGGATAAAATTATCTGAAAACAAGTCGTTTTACCAATACGCTAACATCCTAAAATAAAGCATAATATTTCTAGTTTTAAGCCTCATAAACATACAAGCTTGAATCCTCCGTTTGTATTCTATATTGGAAACTAAAACTCCTTCGATATTGGGTACCAAACTTATGAAAGTCGTACTGACCTTTACTGGAGTTCATAGAACTACCTTCAATAGTTTACGTTGGGCAATTATGAATCAGTCATTCAAAGTCCTTCGGGATATTATATTTTACAGGTGTAGATGTTTAACGTTAATAGCGAAATGTAGGTAGTATAAAAAATGTATACTTAGAAATCAATCAAATTATAACTTATCAAATCCAAAACACATTATCCAAAGCTTTGTTTCAGCTACCTTATACTTGACAATAGGTTCCGGTAAATCGTTTGTGGCTGTTGTGCTAGCGGTTGCGGGTTCGATCCCCGAACATAACAAATATTTGTAGAGGCCATACAGATGTTTGCCGTGGTCTGGGTGTTTGTGCAGTGTGCCTTGTTGGTCACCCCACCATGCCTCGGAGAGCACGTTAATTCGTCTGTCACGTAAGGCAGTCCCTGTTGTTATCATGTACACCTGATAGCGATCTTTACTCATGGTGGGGAATATATCCGCCAACCCGCATTGAAGCAGCGTGGTGGATTAAGTTCTGATCCTTCTCCGAGATAGAGAAAGAGGCCTAAGCCGAGGAGCGGGATGTTACAGGCTGAATACAAAATTAGTAAGAAAAAACAACTCTAACTTCTATTACGAGTAAATAAAAAAAAAATCGCTAAACCTAATTTAAATTACTTGAAGCTCTGGTAAGTAATTTATTTCACAACATGTATACACATCTTGCTTCCGCGCCTCTCATCATACATTTTTAACCTACATTGAAACAATGTTTTCGAAATTCGAAAACAAACCTGACATTAAAACCATTCGTCGAGTAAAATTACATTTTCTTTAAAAGCATACCTATTTTTATGACTGACACGAGTTTCCGATACTTTCAATAAAGCGTAACGGCGTCTATAACAAGCTATTTGTTTTTACAGCCGCCGTTAAATTGAGGTCTTACTCGTTAATTTTACTTTTGAACTAATATAAAAAAATAAAAGAATCTATTATACACTATATTTTTATTCATCCTTAAGAAATAAGCACACTACTTTCGACTTACGCACAATAAGAAACAATAGTATCCGATTCTACTAGAGGGCGCAACGAGTACCAAAACAAAGCAGACACTATGGAGGAAATTATGATAGCCTTACAAAATATTCAAAAAGAATTGAAAGTTCAAAAATTAGAAATTCAGAAAAGTGGCGAAAAGGTGACAGAACAAGTAACACTCAACATAACTAACAAATTAGAAGAGAAATTTACAATATTGGAAGAAAAACATCAAACCTTGAAAGAAAATGTTGAACAACAAGAAAGAAGAATCCAATTTATGGAAAAACAAGCAAGACAACGAAACATAATTTTCTTCGGAATTGAAGAGAACGAGACATCCTACCATAACTTGGAGAACAATATATTGCAATTCATAAGGGAAAAACTGTCCTTAAAATTGGATTGTAGAGATATTCAGGAAATAAAGAGAGTGGGGAAAAAAGGTGAGAAACCACGACCAGTAATTGTAACTTTTTCTACCCTTGGTTCAAAGATCAGCATTCTTAAGCAAAAAAGATTATTAAAAGACACCCAATATTATTTTAACGAAGATTACCCTAAGTACATATTAGAAAAAAGGAAAGAACTACAGGAAGAAGCAAATAGAGAGCGCGAGAAAGGAAACAAAGTCACGATAAAATACGATAAACTTGTTATATTCAAATCAAACAACAAAAGAACACTGATGACTTCACCAGAGTCAGATTCCAATTCTCAAGCACTAGTAATTAATAGTACAACCAGACCTAACAAGAAAAACAAAATAAAACAGTCAAACCCATCTATACCCAGATCAAACAGTGTCTCAGAAGGAGTTCTAAAACCAAGCATTCTAAGCTACTTAATAAACAAATAACGTCAACAAAGCGTATAAAAAAACCAACGACAATACCACTATTAACTTAGATTCACAGCAACCAATACCCCCCCCCCCTCCCTCAAAGATGCAACATTCAATCAATTTCAACTAAGCAACGAAAACCATCTTCCAATCCGGCTGGTCACCGTGGAAGATTAAGACCAAAACCCTCTAAAGAAGCCATCTCAGACCTCTTGTATAATAAGAAAAGAGACACAAACCCAAGAAATACTTAACGAAAAAGAAGAAAGATCAGCTCGTCATATAGTACTTACAACGTCGGAACTTTATCAACTTATGAACGCTTAATTGAACTTAGCTCTTTAGAGGAGGCCTTCACCCTCACTTGAGGAGGGGTTCATGCAAGACAAACTTCTATATTATATCTAGATTTAAACAGTTTTCTAAAATAAGTGAAATATGTGTAAATAACATCATTATTTTTCTTGTCTTATTCTTTTTTTCTTAAACTATGTATGTATTTTACTTTTTGCATGGAATAAAAGGCTTTTTATTTTATTTTTATTTTATTATAGTTATTGCAGACATAAAATTAAGTGACCACCGAAATTACAGAAAAAAAATAGAAATCGCTTAAGTAGGTATTATTACCAAATATGATGAATTTACGAAAAGCATTCATCGCCAGACGCTTTAGTGGATAATCAAAAATGGTCGTAGTGTGTCAAACACGTGATAGCCAAGATCGAAACAAAAATGTACGAAGTCGCCAATTATGTACAAAATAAGTTAGAACAGTTTATTATTCACATGACTGCAGAAAGTTCATCAGAAGAAAGTGGTGACGATAGTTTTTAATATTAAAAGAATTATTTATATTATAATAATTATTTTATTTGAAAGATCTTGTGCGTAATTTATTTATACTACCGGGTGATTTTGAAAGCGTTTTGGAAACGAAAATTTTGAATAATTTATCAATAACAGAAGCTATATATAACGTTAATTTAAAAATATATGTAATTTTTTTTTCATCAAAGTCGATATTCATATCGTTTACAGACAAAAAGTGAGAACCAGTAGTAGCGCTACACGGTAGGTAAATTCTAAAAATAGAAATACTATACGTTTTAATATTGCGTCACAAAATCGTATTAGCCAATAAAAACAAAGCTACCGCGTTGCGCCGGAGTCGACCAATGACGGCTCACCTGTAATCGACGGCGTCCCGCGTCCCTGGCTTTCAGTCGGTCAGTAATACCATAGCGGTACATGTGTAAACAAGGTCAAGGACGTTTAAATTATTATTCGCCGGAGTTTGAAGATGTTCTTGAGTACTTCGAGCGCGATCCCCGGCGGAGGACAAGGATGGCAGCAAGAGAATTCGATGTTAGCCAAAACTTCGTATGGAAGATATTACGTACACAAGGATTACACCCGTATCATTTTCGTAAGGCTCACGTAATAAACAACGCACCGGCAAGAATCGCCTTTTGCCAGTGGTTGTTAAATAATACAAACGACAACATACTCTGGACGGACGAGTCACTGTTTACTCAAGTGGGACTATACAAAGAGAAAACCATCACCAGGTTCGTTTCAGTGTGAACGTGTAGGGGTCGGTATTATTAACGACCAATTAATAGGGCCTATTTTTATTGAAGGTCATCTAACCGGCAACTCGTACTTAGAGATGTTAAGGAGAATAATATCTGAGTTAGTAGACGATGTGCCGTTAGCTTACTCGAGAGGTATGTACTACCAAGACGACGGCTGTCCCGCTCATTACGCGAGTGTAGTGCGTGCGTACCTGGACAATGAGTTTAGTGATAGGTGGATAGGTCGAGGAGGGCCTGTGTCTTGGCCACCTGGAAGTCTGGACTTAACGCCCTTGGATTTTTTCTTGTGGTCGGAAATAAAAAATTATACACGTCAATATGAAAGCTGTGATGATTTACGCATTGCGATAGTGGACGCTTTTGATGAAGTGAAAAGTGATAAAGACACATTAAGAAAATTAAAAGAATTGTATTAAACGTGTACGTTTGTGTATTGAACGCAGCGGACTCCATTTTGAGCAGTTGTTTCGATACAGAGAAGTGTAAATAGTGTAAATAAACTGTTAATACGTATGTAAGTTAATTATTCTGTAGATAGCTCCGATTTTTTAAATACGCCAGAAATTTATACCTACAGTCCGTTTATAAATTTATTTGTTCTGAAAAGAACAATCGTCGTTAATAATCGAAAAGAAGTTTAAATAAAATAGGTATTTCTGACGGTCCTAAGCCCGTGTAAAGTATGAAGGACAAACGAGTCTATCTACGTAAGTACTCGCTAGCTCGCGCCTATAGGTATACTTTTATCAACCGAAACGCGCACGGACGTGTTTCATTCATATAAAATAATGAATGAATGATCAGTGCCTTACTACTTTCCAAGTCGATCGAGTAAAAATGAATATTAAAATTGAAATTTTTTTTAATCAACATTACAATTGATTTATCAATTTTTATAGGTACTATAGATGATTCCAAAGTAAAATATTTCGTTTCCAAAACGGTTATAAAATCACCGTGTATACCCAATATTATGTTATTGTTACTTATTGATGAAATTATTTACATATTATACAGATAATTTTAGAAGTATGAATATGAACGGGCTTTTATAATTTCAACCTAAAAATAAAGGCGTTGGTCCCACCTCTAACAATGACCCATCTCACACTGTCAGTATGTAAAAGTGCGAGTGACATACCCAGTACACGTCTGTTAAAATAAAAAACAGACTATAGTATTGTTGATTCCATTTCATTACGAACCAATAACATCGCATAATAACACAGAATATCATAAAATACAGTCAACCAATCAACAAACTGCCCGGTGGTCTCAATAAAACTGCTGGATATCGTAATTGGTATAAAACGATGACAAAGTATCATTTTATTCAGTTTTAACAATACATAATAAAGAACCTACAATAAAACGATGGTTATATGAAAGAGGAGATCATCATTAAATTTTTACAGTATACTTGAAGCTACGAATATAAAATATATTTATAAATGGAAGACTCGCTATCCCTTGTCGTTTTATAAGCATTTAGATTAGTACCTACTCATTTTTAGAATTGTATTTAGTTTGTAAATATTAAAAAAAAAAAAAATTTGAATGAGGGATAGTCTTTTTCGTTAGCACTCTGCATTTAGCCAATAAACCCAAGAAGTTGATACACAGGGAGAAAGAGTAGTGGGGGCGGTATATTGTAGGTATTATATTCATAGACCATAAATGTTGAAGCATTACGATATGATTGTTGATCTTAATGACAAGTTTCGAAATAAATAAATTTAGATAAATAAAAAACTTCATGTAATGAGAAAAGTCGATATAAAGTTCAACATGGATTCGAATCAAACGCCTTATTTCAATAAACAATTTTTCTATTTAGAAACCATACCAACCGCTAGAAATAGGCGTTAATGAGTTTTCAAAGTTACCTACGCCGCCTTTGATTCCAAAGATTATAATATTATTAGTACAACTTTGATGAAACGTAATTAGATATTAAAAACTTCTTTTAAAATCAATTTTATGAAGTTTTTATATATACGAATATAATCTTTATGCTCGTGCTTTGTTATTAATGTTATTTAATAAAGTATGTAATAACGACATTCAATTTATTCATTTTTTTGTTTGGAGTTTTTAAAAATACCTATATTCTTAACAGAGACTGTAGGCTATAAAATATCACGACTCATAAAAGACGATTTAGTATATTTTCATTCTTACTATATTTTTAATTTATATGTTACTGTAACATACAGAATATATATATATATATAAATATATATTGATAAATATATATAGAAATAATATATATATATATATATATATAGTATATATAAAGCGGAAGCGGAGCGGATTTTACGAAATTCGATCTCTAAGGGGGTAAAACGGGGGTTAGAAGTTTGTATGAAAGTCCTATGTTTTTGAAGTAAGAGACTTGAAATTTAAAATTTATGCTCTATAGATGATCAGGAGGTGTCCAAATAATGTATCTTTAGAAATCAACTCCCTTTTGGGGTTAAAACGGGGGATGGTAGGTTTACTCACTCATCACGAAATCTCCGAAATTATAACACCTTCAAACTTGAAATTTGGCAAAAAGGCTCCTTATAGGGCGTAGACCTTCGTTATGAAGGAATTTTACGAAATTCAATCCCTAAGGGGGTAAAACGGGGGTTGGATGTTTGTATGAAAGTCCTATGTTTTTTAAGTAAGAGACTTAAAATTTAAACTGTATGCTCTATAGATGGTGAGGAGGTGTTCAAATAATGTATCTTTAGAAATCAACTCCCTTTTGGGTTGAAAATGGGGGATGGTAGGTTGACTCACTCATCACGAAATCACCGAAACTGTAACAGCTATAATCTTGAAATATTGCAGATAGGTTTCTTATAGGGCGTAGATATCTGCTAAGAACTGATTTTACGAAACTCGACCCCTGAGGGGATAAAACGGGGTTTGGAAGTTTGTATAAAAGCCCTATGTTTTTGAAGTAAGCGACTTGAAATTTAAAATGTATGCTCTATAGATGATCAGGAGGTGTCCAAATAATGTATCTTTAGAAATCAACTCCCTTTTGGGGTTAAAACGGGGGATGGTAGGTTTACTCACTCATCACGAAATCTCCGAAATTATAACACCTTCAAACTTGAAATTTGGCAAAAAGGCTCCTTATAGGGCGTAGACCTTCGTTATGAAGGAATTTTACGAAATTCAATCCCTAAGGGGGTAAAACGGGGGTTGGATGTTTGTATGAAAGTCCTATGTTTTTGAATTAAGAGACTTGAAATTTTTAATATATATGCTCTATAGATGGTGAGGAGGTGTCCAAATAATGCATCGTAATCTATATATATAAAAGAGAAAGGTCACTGACTCACTCATCACGAGAACCCAAAAACTGCTGGAGAGTCCATCCATCCAGGATGGATAAAGATGAAATTTAGCAGAGAGGTAGATTATAGTTAGTAGACGTCCGTTAAGAAGGGATTTTGCGATATTCCACCGCTAAGGGTTTTTAATTGGGGTTGATAGTTTGTATGAAACATATACAGCAGCTAAGTTCGTCGAGAGGTTATTTATACTGCAGCCTGAAAATAAAACTAAGAATGTGGTATATAGAGAGGTTTTATAAAAACAACTATTAAATTATACTAAATTGTGCCTTTTAAAAAGTTACTCAGTGTAATAAGCATTTCAAGTGACTGAAATAAAAAAAAAATGCGTTAAACATCTTAATAGTAATGCATATCTTCATAAACACGCGGATGTAGTCGCGGGCAACAGTTAGTGTATTATAAAACAATGCCCCCAAAAGTGTATGTGACCGATTTCCTCAAAATCTACTGAACGGATTTTCATGCGGTTCAAGAGGAAGGTTTACGGAACGGCTAAGACGATTTTGATAAGAGTTTCACTGGAAGTTTGCCGGGAAAACTTTGTGACACACTGATTTCAACGCCAGCGAAGCCGCGGGCACAGCTAGTAAATATATAAATACAAATATTATATAACACCCAGACTTGGACGGGAATCGAACCCGCAACCCGCGGCACAGAAAGTAGGGCCACAACAAACTGCGCCAACGGGCTAGTAAAATAATGATGAAAACATGTATAAGAATAACGAAATATGTATAAACCATAATAAATAATTGACTAAAAGGGCCCACGTACGCTTATTGGTCCTTCAAGTTGGTATTATAACCTTGTTTGTCCTCTATTGATTTAGGTATATTAATGATAATATACATTATAAATTAGTCCCGAGCTAATATTATAGACATATAGGTGTGACCCAAAACGTAGTCCCTTATCTGTAGTTAATTACTAATAGTTTTCGTTAATAATTTAAAATTGTAACTGCAGAATTTCTTTCCGATTCTTTTCTGCAGAATTTATATTCTGAATCGGCGGTAGCTTTACTTCTAACTATAGTTAATTCATTAAAATTAATATAATTTCAATTGGGAAAATGACGATTCAAAGGTGCTTCTTAAGCCTACTTGAAGTAATTTATTAGTTGATTTTTGATTTTTTCAAATTATTAAAACTCATCAAGAGAAAATAAAAGATGAACTCTGTGTTATTCACTAACGTGTAGTTAGATACCATTTACTCTTTCAGTTGTTCTGTATTTGGGCATTTAATCGACTGCTTTAATTCACCACAGAACTACCTACCTATATCTTTTTACATACACAAGTATAAACATATATAGTAATTTCAATACACATTACTTGCTAATAATCTAAGCAATAAAATTTTGTTAACATTAAATTTTTTCTACCAATTCTTCATTTAATATGCATACTGTTACAAATTTACTATATTGGTACAAGCTTACAATTGAATTTCGAAACAGTTATTTCCAGCTGACATTTTGCATACACGCTTGGTTTGGATGAGAATACCCGGTACGTGACATCATTTTAAATCCAATATGGCGAACTCCCAAAGATGGCGGACCAAAAATTATTTATTTTACTAGACAATTTGTTGAGAGGGAGTAAAATAATTATCTTATTAATTCAACACATTTTTAATTCATCTGTGGATGTGAAACAAAGTATTGTATTTGTTTTTAAATATTATGTAATATTTTTACTGTAACAAAGCTTAAATTCGTTACCATAAGACGTTACGAGCAGTAAAAATAATACTATTAAAAATTTTATTTTCTAAAAAAAATTTTTTTTTTCGTTACTTTACTAAACTCTAATAAAACTATAACTATGACAAATGAATATATTATTTACATACTTTTATATAAAAGAGTTAAGCTAGATAAAAACGAGTCTGTAGAAGTCTTTAGCGCAGATAAAGACTTCCTCTCCTATTACTAAGAAAGGTTCGGTGTTTAAGCATTATTACTCCCACTAGTCATTACTAGATCTCAGAATCTTTTGTACTTTTATCTCTGCAGAGTACAAAGTATTGCTTGAATGTTAAATATATATTTTTATTACATCTGTAAACTTCTGCTGTAAAAAACGTTACAAAAGTAATTAAAAAATAGCGTATGCATTGTGGGTTTATATAAGTAATAATTAAGTTTTATGAATATATGCATATATTTATATAGATTTAGTAATCTTTACCCGTGCCCCTTCGGTCACTAACCCGCCTGCCCAGCATGGTGTCTATGGGCAACACACATGAGCTAACGCCATTTTTTGGCGTGAACTTGTGTAGGCCTGTGTCCAGCAGTGGACTGCGATAGGCTGAAGTGATGATGATGATGAGTAGTCTTTACTAGTAGTACTTAATGAAACAACTACTTTGTCTCTAACTTAAAAATTCCTCTATTCATGCTTACTTGTAAAAAATCGCTTTTAGAAATAAGGCATTGCATATTTATTTCATATTAATATATGTTAAAATATATATTAATTTCAATTGAATGAAACATATATTTCTGTTCAATAAAATATTTCATAAATAAAAATAATAAACTTTGACTATTATTTTAACATTGTAATAATTAATAATGCGTCTTAAGGCCAGTTCTACCGGTTGTGTATAAAGTTTATTCGGCACATAAGTTACAAATAGACTGTCACAGCGGGAGGTAGAATAGGCCATTAGGACCAGTTTCTACTCAATAATTAAACTACAATTTTAGATTTACATTTCTGAATAGAAATATCTTATAAATATAATGGAATTCGATGGTAAAAAAGAATTATAAATCAGACTTTTATCTCTTGGATAGCGTCAAATAGAGTTATCCACAACCTGTGAGAGCACACACACACATCAGCTTATCGCAGTCCACAGCTGGACATAGGCTTCCACAAGTTCGCACCAAAAATGGCGTGAACTCATGTGTTTTGCCCATAGTCACCACGCTGGGCAAGCGGGTTGGTGACCGCAGGGCTGACTTTGTCGAACCAAAGACGACCAACCTATGAAACAGCCCCTTAACATTTACACAGTAATTCCAAATATAAGGAATGTTATTAAATATTTTGATTTTTTAATTTTATATTATGTGACTTTGGTTAGTTTAAGGTTTACATTGAATTAATTAGTTCTGACTACTGTAACACAGTATGGATTGAAGACTATATACGAGTATATATAAGTAAATCCCTATTTCCTTTAGTCATGCCATCACGAGGCTGGACCGATTTCGCTCTTTTTTTGTTGTGTTTGTTATTGTCAGGAGAAGATTATTACAAAAGAAAAAATTAAGAAAATCGCGCGAAAAATAAGAACATTTAAGAATACTTAACCACCATATAAAATGATTTCTATTCTAACCTTAGCGCTTTGGACAATATAAACTTTTTTAATGTAACTTTATGACGTTTGACATAGAATTGACAGAAGATTGGTTATGACACATATTATATTTATGTAAATAAAAATGAATGTTGGCTAAGCGCATAAACTCGAGAATGGCTCAACTAATTCGACTAAAATTGTTTGGTATGTTCCTTAAGGTCCACGGAAGGTTTTAATACAAAATAAAATTCTATTAACTTTTAACAGAACGAAGTCTGTCCGGGCAGCTAGTTATACAATATATATATATATATATATATATATATATATATATATATATATATATATATATATATATATATATTAATTATACCAACTTCGAATTCAATATACATAGTTAAGTTTTATTTTTAACAAAATTACTTACACAAATAAAAATATAAAAATTATATTTTATTCATTAGGTACATAAATTGGTTCGTAGTGAAACATAACATCAACTGTATCTCATATTTTTTTGATAAAATGTCGAATTAAAAATTAAAAGTCAATAATTTCTTTTACGTGTACAAAATAAAATATTATTGGAATCTCCAATCGAAGCTGACGTTAATTTTCCACTGTGACGTCAAATAAAAGAATATCCAATTATTGCGAATTCGATAAGTAAAATTGCTTCTTTTGTGACACACAATGCGTTATTTGAGAAAATAAGACTGGAATTATGTTTATCTGCGTTGATAAGCTGCGTTACCGTTTGCGTGATTTTTTTTCTTTCTATATACACTCACTAACCGACTTCAAAAAAATAAGAAGGTTCACAATTCGACTGTATTCTTTTGTGTTCTTATATACAAAATCTATTTTCTCTTTTAATTTTACACTATTTACCTTTCTTTTTACTCTTCCTGGTTTCATACTGTGTCCTAATTAAAATTTATTTTAGTAAATGTTTTACGTAAATAAAGAGAGGTTTCACCGTGAAAACATAACAATGAAGCATAGAAACAAAAAAATTATTCATACCTTTCTATCGACGCTTCAAACGTTTTAATAACTTTGTATAAAAGTACGTACAAAGTATTATACAAATTAAAATATGCAATCGATTACGAAAGATAAGGCTTTCTTGGATGAATAATATTTTATTAAGAATACTACAATGATAATGAAATAAAGAGAAAATAAGCCCTGTTACGTGTTTATATTATTATTTCTTAGTTTTTAATCCGCTTGTAACATCCAACTGCTGGGCAAAGACCTCTATCTCTATGCCGGAGCTTAATCCACCGCGTTGCGTTGCGAGGGTTGGCAGATGTTTTTATTTTATTTGAACATTGGTATAACATGTTATAAAATATTATTAAACTAAGTATAGTTTAGTTTAACTTCTAAGGTTATGTTAAGTTATATTTTACAAACAGAAATAGAATTCTATAGTAATAATTAGTTTAATAGACTGAAAAATTTTTCAGCGGTTAACTATTTCGACATGAAATTAAAATATCACATTACATTTTTTTTATATATTACAAAGGTGCAAAACAAGCGTATCTAGTTGATAAGCAAATACCGTAGCTTATAAACGACTGGAAAACCCAAAGGCCATCGCGTTGCCGACCCCAGAATCTTTTCCCGCCTTACTCACCACAGGAACACAACACTAAATCAGAGCAGTATGATCTTCTGTAAGATCGAGGTATTTCCCCAATCTGGTTGCTCCAAATTTTGAGCAATATATTTCCCGCTCTGCCACACTTAAATTAAAAAAAATATTAATAATGAATATATATATATATATTAATGACGCATACAAGTTGTACACCTCAGTTGTACACTATGAAAAATTAAACTAAATATGTACGATTTTTATTTTTATGTTACCCTCACATTAGCAATTCCAAACATTTTTGAATATCATATCAAAAATTGACCGCTCCAGCGGGATTCGAACTCGCGTCTCCGACTCCGACACGGTCAGTCGGAGACGCGGGTTCGAATCCCGCTGGAGCGGTCAATTTTTGATATGATATTCAAAAATGTTTAAACTAAATATTTATTCCACGGTAATATTTAAACAGTTATGTAAATTTTCCGCAGCGCAACTCAATGTATAATTCAATTTGATGGTATCAGTCGGTCATGATTGCGTTGACCGTGTTCAAGCAATTTCCTGAATGACTGTTGCATTAACGAGTTTTATTGACATGTTTCCGCTACCCGTCACTGTAGTTATTTCGGTTTATCGGAGGAATAATAAAATTATAATAACTTATCCTTTTTTTTAACTTTCTTACTGACCCGGCACGAGCATCGAGCATCGAGGCACGATCTTTTTTTTTCTTGAATGTATATATTTTTACACATACGTTGTCTTGGCAATAACCAACAAATATTCTACTTTTGTGCAGTTGTGATTTCAAAACAATAATAATCTGTATAAAAATAACAATTATTAATTTATTATATAACAAGGCTATTAATTTATTAAAAATAATTATTAAGTTAAAACGTTACAATTTAAAATGATAAAAAGGTCTTATACGTTCACAAAAATACTATATAATTTGATAATAATATGCTCCTTACAAACACAAAATAAATATACAATTCGATGCAATCGTTCGGAAGTTCAAGAAGTTCGCGCCAAAAATGACGTGAAATTGCATAAATATATGTCAGCAATTCATTTTTATTTATACACGAGTAGCTACTTAATAATCGTAGGCTTTATTCTTATAATTATTTTTACTTCTTTTGATTCTGTAAAAAATAGATATAATTTTATGAGATGGTATTAATGTTTCGTCCCTTAACAAACTTATTAAATTTATGAATCTTCAAAATCTATTTATATTTATTACAAGATGTTTCTTAGAAAGAAATTTTTTAATTTTTGTATTAAAAAAGTTATAATTAATCCATCGAGGGTTAACGGCTTTAACTTAAGGGCGGCAGAGCAATGACGTCAGATAAAAACTTTTTCACACTAGTGGAGAATTCTGAACAAACTTGAAAGCGACTCTTTATGAGATACAAAATTAAAGAGAGGACAGACAGGATACGATAGGATTTACAGATAATATCTATTTATAACAAGATATATATATATATATATATATACATCCAATTTTCTTTAACTTTTACCTCAAGAGTCAAGCCCGTGCCATATATTTTTTATTCATAGTAAAAAAAAGTATGTTATGATTCAATACATCCAATTAATACAATAAAACACAAATGCATTCGCATCGTTTCTCGCGAATGCGAAGGTCAAAAGTTCGTGAATACTCACGAAGACGAATATGCAAATGCGAATACTCGTTACATCAAGCTATGCAAGATTTTTGATTAGGCCCTGTTTTACCAGCTGCTTGTAAAGCTATCTAACGTGTAACGGTATCTGATAAATGAAAGTTTATGATTTATTTACCTTTTCATCAAACTGTTCTCTACCTGTTACATATTTATATTTTAAAACTGGTTCGATAAGTTGTAATTTATTATTTAAGGCGAAACAATTACTGAGGACTTATTTTACTTCCTGCTCATAAATCCTATCAGTAACTTACGTACCCGATAAAGTTCACCCTGTGAAACAATTAAACGTAATTATATACAATATCAAGCTAATCAGCAGTTTTTAGCAGTTATATGACATTTTAATATTCTATCGAATACTAATAAAAAATACTAATTTTCCTTTCAATTCGACAACATCAAAGAACTTCGTGTTAGTTTTATTTGTTAAAAAGTTTTGTTTAAAAGTTATTTTTCAGTTTGTTTTGTTGAGTTATAAAATAAATAAGTTTCTAAAATAAAAGTAGCCTAAAGTTACTCCTTATTACATTAGCTATCTATCAGTGAAATTCACTTCAAAATCGGTCCAGCCGTTTCAGAGACTAGCTGGAATAAACAGACAGAGAGACAAAAATAAAAAAATATATATTTTGTTATATATGTACCGTGTATATATCCATATGCATTTAGTAAAAAGCGGTTATTTTAATATTATAAACAGACACTCCAATTTTATTTATTTGTATATAGATGTATCTATAAAAAATTAAAAAAAAATACTAGCTTATATTGAAAGTTTATTCATTGCATGAAACTTCGTAGGGAATATGTGCCGTTTTTCTGTATCGATTTGTCGTCACAACTTTTTATCTCGACGAAAAAGAAAAAACAAAACAAGTCTATTTCAATGGAGTAAACGCAAACTTTAGATAGAAGCCGGTTCTTTTCCAAATAGATATTTGTATGCCTGTACCAATGCACATAAAACGTTAACAACATATTTGTAAAACACAACAAAAACTGTAATTTCGAGTTTATTATGATTCTGGTAAAAAATCAAATATTTTAAGAAATTAAGTAATCATTATAGATAACTTCAACATATACGTTTGTCTATTCCTTAGACAAGCAAGCTGAGGGAAAAGGCATCAAACTGAGGGAAATCCTACCATGTAGATATTATTTGTTTTATTGTTATTCAATAGGTTAAAATGCACATTAAGATATTCAGATATAAAGAATTGTGTCATGTTGCAAGCGAAAAAACACTCACTTTAATTTACATCGACATATAATACAACGTAGGAAGTCGAAAAAAAAATATTATTTAAAGACTCCATTATTAGAGGTAACTCAAAAAGCCTTTGATTAGAAAATAAATCATCGAAATCGATACAACCAGAATATAAAATAAAAATTACAGTTTAGAACCTTCTCCTTTTTTGAAGTCGGATAAAAAATATCAAAAAAGATTCATTCGAGTGAAACTACGACGTCAAGAAAATAGACAAAGGAAGATGCTTTAAGCCTGATCGTGCCATGCCAAGCCATGTGGCTTCCTACGCTTGAACCCCAGCGTTTTCTCGTGTAGGTGGTTCCACGTGTAATAGCTTCATAAATAATAATTGTGATATAAATAAAGTATGTTATACAAGTATATTTAATCAATTTCAATAAAAGGACTAAGAAGCGATTGTGTTACTGATACCAAAATAAAATATTTCTGTATTTGTAATTTTTGTTAAATTTATTTCAAATATTAATTTATTTAAAATTATGAGTTACTATTTAAAATTTGCATCTCTATTTTTTATTGTTATTTGTTTATGTATTAATTAATTATTTGTTGACTTATTTCACTTGAAACGTAGCATGACAAACCTGAATACAAGTGAAACAGCTTTTAATGTTCTAAATGCAAAGAAAGTTAATTGACTTAAGGCACAGCAGGAAATTTCCAGCTCAATATATGGAACAGCCCCACTGAGGTAGTACCTCGACCAGAATCATCACATCAAAATGATACTGTTTTGAAGTAGTATTGTGTTCCTGTTGGTGAGTAAGGTGACCAGAGCTCCTGGGGGGATTGGGGATAGGGTTGACAACGCCCTTGGTATGCTTCTTGTGTTACAGACGGCTATAATCTACGGTAATCGTTTTCGGTGAGCCGTACACTTGTTTGCCGACTTATTTGTATAAAAAAAATCAAAGTAATTTGCATCTCAATATATATCAAAACCACTTTATCCAAACAAGTAACAACCTGATAGTCGTCATTTTATAAACAAGAATTCTAAATAAAATTTTATCTACCACCGATTTGGAACTCCTCAGCTACTCCTGAGAAAACTGTTTTAAATATAAATTTTCTCAGATCTTGCATGAAATCAGGTCGTTACCTGACACAACAATTTTATCGATAGCTATATAATTGCAAAACATTATGGATACATTAACTTGAAAACGATTAAAAAAAATTTTCCTTCACATACAAGGCAGTAAACCAAAACTACATGACAAGGAAAAATGAGAGGGCTTTGCAGTCTCCAGATCATTTCTCTCTTCACCATATCTTCGTAACTTGTGCTGCGAATCAACTTGTAACATCCCACTGCTGGACATAGGCCTCTTTCTACATGTAGGAGAAGGATCAGAGCTTAATCCACAACGCTACTCTACTGCAGGTTGGTGAAAATATTCCTGCTATGAGTAACGATCGCCTATTGACGTGATTAAGGTATACCTATATGATAACAGCCGGTACCAACAGCTTAACGTGCTCTCCGAGGCACGGTGCAACCCACGAGATTAGACAACCAAGCCGGAAAGAAATATATGTACAAATACGAATATCTATCCCGAGTGGAAATCGAACCCGAAAAACTCCGATTTTTAGGCGTTTACATAGCGTACGCACCACTTCACCAGAGCGATTGTTAACTTCTGCAATTTTATGTCAACTCATAAGTCGTAGCGCCTACGACTGGCACGACTATAAACCTTCAATGTCAAGTTACGACCCTTTTCAAGCCTTTTGATAAAGATCTTTAGAATAACTTGAAAATAATCTCTCAAGCAATTATTTTTACATTACTCTATCAGACTTCAGCCTATCGCAGTCCACTGCTGGACATAGGCCACAAGTTCGCACCAAAAATGGCGCGAACTCATGTGTTTTACCCAAAGTCACTACGCTGGGCAGGCGGGCTCGTGACCAAGTGGCAAGGCTGGCGTTATCGCACCGAAGACGCTCATTAATATTAATTACTCTATCAATATTTTTAAATCCTTAATTTGATGAGTATATAGAATTATTTGGAATTAATCAATAAGCGGACTTTTCAAAGACATGAGCACAAAATTCAAACAACAAATAACATTTTTTGAGGACTATTTTTTTTTCGGAAGTCAGTTAAAAAGAATCGAAATGACTTCCTTGGCGTCTTCCGTTTCCGCAACATTAAATTTGTCGTCATTGTCCAGATTTTTCTAAACCATTAACTACGATTATTTACATTAGACAAATGAGCGAGGACATTTTTGAAACATTAAAAAGTAGTCATAACAGACAATACTACCATTCATATATATTACTAGCAACCCGCTCCAGCTTCGCACGGGTGCCATGCTGTTAATAAATATAAAATATAAAATAAATATTTGCATTGTAAGCTCAAAAAAATGCGTTTATTTACAACATCACATTAGAAATCTTTAATGGCCAGTTTCAATACTCTATCTATCTCTAAATTTGCTTACTAGAGATAGAATTTTGACGTTAACTCCATATAAATTGTGTCAAAAATCTATCGCTAGTAAGCAAATTTAGAGATAGATAGAGTATTGAAACTGGCCATAAAACTATCATTGTTCCTCTACTATATTATGCACGTGTTATACATATAAACCTTTCTCTAGAATCACTCTATTTACTAAAGAAACCCACATCAAAATACGTTGCGTAGTTTTAAAGATCTAAACATACAGACAGCGGGAAGCGACTTTGTTTAATACTATGTACTGATGATTATTCGGGCACAGTACATTCCAAACAAAAACTGACATCGGTGAAAAATATGTCGAAATACAAAACATGTGTGACGAAAACTCTATATTTAAACTGCCAGAAATGAATCTCAATTAAAAAAAAAAACATCGAATATATACTTCTTCTTTAATTATACTACCTATGCCTTATTACTATTTGTAATAAATCTGATAGTCTTTAAAGTGTTAAATCGGTTTTTACCAAACAGCAAAGAATCATCGTAAGGTAACTTGCTTACACGTAAAAAAAAACACAACATACCTTTCTTGCGTTGGAGGTTAAAAATACACATTAAATTCAGTCGTCATTTCATTTTTATAACCAAGTAGATTTAACATTTCTAAGTATTCAAGCTTATGCTAATATCCTTATAGAATATTTTTGTTTGTTATCTTAGAATATTAGTTTAGTTTAATGTGTTTAATGTCTATTCATAAGTATCTATTAGAAACAGACAATAACCCTATTAAAAGTTACAAGTCTATATTTACGCAACAATTTCAAAATAGGAGAAGAATTTTGGATAAATTCTTTTCAAGTATGCGCCGAGTTCCAAACGCATTTAAACTAAGTGTGTATACAATACATGCGGTATAATATACACTCTTTATGACACATGTAACAGAATTTTCGTATTAATAAATGAAATAGCATATAACTGGTTCAACAATAAGCTACTAACCAACAAGAACTAAGGTACAAACTTATTTCTCAAATATTTCGAATAAGTTTTTATTATATATTTTTGGGACTATAGATCTTACTCGTTATTTGTAAAATTGACATATCGCGACATGTAGGTATTTAAAAAATCAATAAACGTCTATGGTAATGTAGACATCATAAGTTGTGAAATTTCTGTCATGTGTTCTATCTATTAAACCTAACCTCACTCCATAATTTAGATTACCAAATACCTCGAAATTTTTTAAAAAAATCATAACAAATCAATTAAACTGTAGAAATATGGGAATATTTGCACCTTTATCTCGTTCAACATTTTCCGCAGTAGCTCCTGTCTTTTACGCCGCTGTTTCCTCGACATGAGTTGGGGTCAACGTGTCAACAACGCACGTAGGTAGATATAATATATATGTCCCCATTCAATAAGAACTATCATTAAATATAAGAGGAAGCCCATACAAAATCATGTTACATACTTGATAGACGAAGTTTTGAAAACGTAAAAATACGTAAAATAACTATATTATATAAATAAGACAATGAAGAATGGATACGTGATTGTTTAAAAGTAGTATTTATTTGAATATCAATTTTTTTGACTAGCTCGTTGGCGCAGTTTGTAGTGTGCTTTCTTTTCCACGGATTGCGGGTTCGATTTTTGCCTGAGTCTGGGTGTAACATTTGCACTTATTTATTTATTTATCTACACTAATGTGGTAACATTCTACTTATGTTTCCAATACTTGACTTATAATTACTACTGTTATAGCGCAGACAACAAAACACTCAATTTAAGCAATTTCACATGATGGTATAATATCCACATCGATATCGTAAAATCTCATTATAACATCGCGCGCATGCGCGCAGCTGCGCTCTCATTGGTTAGATTTTAATGGCGGCAAAATCACTGTGACAATACACGTACGCGTGAATTTAATTTAATAAATTAAAAGGTAAAAATGGATAGCGACGATGATATTTGTACGCCTCCGGATATTCTAGAATTGGCAACAAAATTAACTCACAATCTTTTGCCAGAAAAATCTAGAAAATTATATGAAAAAGAATATAATAACTTATTCCGACTCCGTCTACGAGCTCTTCTGCTTGCCCCGCGACCGCTACAGCTGCTGGATCAATAATTAACATTAACTTTCAAAATTGTACCATCCAAAATTTGAACAATTATTATAAATAAACTATTGTCAGCTTTTACACTTGTTGTTTGATTAATTGCATTAGTGAAGATAAAGTAGTGTATGCAACTGCATATAACACGGGTATTAAAACACTCGTTACTATTATGAAACTCGCTGCGCTCGTTTCATAAACTCACACTCGTGTTTTAATACCCTTCATTATATGACAGTTGCATAAACTACTATTATGTATTATTTATATGTACAATTTTCAAAAAATATATATTTAGATATATCAATCGGCTGTTACTTTTAATTCAAGCATTTAGTTGCTTAACGTAGGAACAGATATCGCTTGTGTATGTTATAATATATATAGGATAATAAAATAAAAAAATTGGTCAAATAGTATTTGAGTAAATCCAAATTTAAAAAAAAAATACAACTACACACTTTTTACAGTATTAGTTTAAGTATGTTTACTGTTTATCGTACACAAAAAAAAAAAGAAATATACAGTTTAGACAAAACAAATATACAAAGAACGAGGTTTACAAACACAAAGCCAAGCTTTTGTTTATTTATCTATTTAAACCGTTGAGAGATTAGTGTTCTGAATTTATTAGTCTGTTTTTATAAGTTGGGTTTGTGTGTAAAAGACTGGTAATAGAAAAAGTTAGTTTCTAAATGAATTTCGCTACAACTTGCATTATTAGTATTCGCTGCTTTGTTAAAAAAAATAAACCAGTCGCTTAGACCGAATATAAAATCATAATATCAAAAATTTCGATCTAGCGGGTACATTGTTCCATAGCTTAATTGACTAAAGCACCGACACGATCAGTCGGAGACGCAGGTTCGATCCCCGCTGGAACGGTCGATTTTTGATATGATATTAAAAAATGTTTAAATAAACCAGTGTCAAAATAACGTCAAAATATTTGAATATCTGCTATATGCGATCAAAGGTCTTTTAAATGCATTTCGTTGTTTATGTTAAATTATAACATGTAAATATATCCGTCAATCGTCATAGTCATTTTTAACCGACTTCCAAAAAAGGAGGAGGTTCTCAATTCGACTGTATTTTTTTTTTATGTATGTTAACCTCAGAACTTTTGACCGGGTGGACCGATTTCGACATTTTTTTTTAATCGATAGGTGGTGTGTGTCAATTGTTCCCATTTAAATTTATTTGAGATCTAACAACCACTTTTCGAGTTATATCTAATAATGCGTTTTTACTTGACGCTTTTTTCGTCGACCTACGTTGTATATACCGCATAACTTTCTACTGGATGTACCGATTTTGATAATTCTTTTTTTGTTGGAAAGGAGGTATCCTTAGTTTAGTACCATGATAAGGAAACCAGGATCTGATGATGGGATCCCAGAGAAATCGAGGGAAACTCTTGAAAATCCGCAATAACTTTTTGCTGGGTGTACCGATTTTGATAATTCTTTTTTTGTTGGAAAAAAGATATTCCTAGTTTAGTACCATGATAAGGAAACCAGGATCTAATGATGGAATCCTAGAGAAATCGAGGGAAACTCTTGAAAATCCGCAATAACTTTTTACTGGGTGTACTGATTTTAATAACTTTTAATTTAATCGAAAGCTGATATTTGTCATGTGGTCACATATGTATAAATTTTATTGAGATTTGATAACTACTTTTTGAGTAATCTTTGATAACGCGTAGTTACTTAACTATTTTTTTCGTCGGTTTTAAGTCGGTTTTTTTTGGTTTGCGAGCAAACACAATTATTATGGATTACGTTCCATCCACTATTCTGCATGGGAAAATGTCTGTATAGTGGGACGTGTACAGGCTTTTACAGCACGGCTTAGTACGAAATTAAAGTAGTTGCAATAACACAATACTAGGCTTACTTTTATTTTGACGCCTTACTAACGATAAAAATGATAGATCGTACTAGATAATATTCTACATCTATAAACAGAAGCAACTCACTCTGGGCACACCTAGTAAGCCAAGGCATTGGACACACCTAGCAAGCACCCAGACAGTAATTATCACGGCTCTAGCTGAAAGTACTTTTAGCATAAATTTTAAGGCACATTATAACCCCCTTGCACACTTCCTATATTGACCGTTGTAAAATTACTTAGTACAATAAAGAAAATAATAATATACAAGCAGCTTTAAAATAGATATAAAAAAATAAAAGCTATTGTTGTGTCTTCTTTTGTTATCAATATACTGCGCTTATTGACTGTTAAAGCGGACCATTTCTATATTGAAAAGTTAATGAATATGAGCTATAATTTTCATTAAATATTGACGACGTGTTGACGCAACGGTCACAGCACTGGTTTGTGACTGTTGCGCTTGGAGGTTGCGGGTTCGATCCCCGCACGCGCAAACATTTGTATTGGCCATACAGATGTTTGCCGTTGTCTGGGCGTTTGTGTTTGTGTTTTGTGTGTTTCCGGACCCTCGACACAGGACATAATCCTACTGGGGGCCGTTGAGTGTGAAGCGTTTAATAATTAATTAAAATATTCTTTTTAAACAATAAAGATACATGTGCAAACTATTTTGTAAAACCTAAAGTTAGGATTATTTCTTTAAAATATTTTAACCATCATATTTTAGGTCCCTTCATGTTACGTTTACGTCACGCTTACGCTACTGTTACATTGTAGTTGTTATCGTACTGCGGTCACCAACCCGCCTGCCCAGCGTGGTGACTATGGGCAAAACACATGAGTTCACGTTATTTTTGGCGTAAACTTGTGGAGGCCTATGTCCAGCAGTGGACTGTATAGGCTGTAATGATAATGATGTTATCGTAACATAGCAGCTACGTTATGATTGGGTTACAATTATGTAACTTTCGTTACAATATTATATGTTACCTATCCACTTTTATAGTCAGTATTTTTTTTTTTACATAATTAATACAATTAATCGCGAAGAAGATCAAGTACTCACAGGTTTTAACTTACAATATTTTTAACATTTTGCTCTACCATTTTATTTATTTTTTTGGACACCGATAAAAAAAAGATACATAGTGATAATTCGCATCAATTGCAAGTGGAGCTAGTAACGTTATCTGTATATACCATACTTATCCAGGCAATGTTTTAACATTGTTATATAATAACAATATTAAATATAAAATAAATTAGCTGACCCGGCGAACTTCGTATCGCCTAACACAAACTTTATCGTATGGTATTAAAGTTCAAATTGACTTTTAAGTATTATCACAAATCTTTTGTATGGGAGTATAGAAACGTGTTGTTTGTAGACTTTTTCAGGAAATTTAAATTTTTTTTAGAATTTTTCTCTCCGTAAGAACCATCCTCGTACTTCAAGGAATATTTTAAAAAAAGAATTAGCGAAATCGGTCCAACCGTTCTCGAGTTTTGCGCTTAGCAACACATTCAGCGACTCATTTTTATATTATAGATTACGTATTGTAAATAACAGAATATTGGAAAGTCGCTTATAAATAGCTCCCATGTAACATTTAAGGGCAATAGGCAATATAAGATGAAGTTAGTAAATGTCAGCAGCTAGTAGTTACGTGAAAACATCGACTATCAACCCGGTCCATTGAGCTCTTGATGTGCGTGGGTCGGCGATGCATGTATTGATTTTCGCAAATACCGATAACGCTTGTCTGATTTAGAGATAAGCGTTTCCCGTAGGCTCGAATCTTAATGGATATATCTTTTGATACCCTAATGAATTTTAGTGATGTATTTCTTTTTGGATAGTAATATATAAGATAGTTAATTTTTTTTCTATTGAGTGTGTAAAAGCTGACAAGATTTTTAAAAAGTAAATAATTTTTTTGTTATTGTTATTTTTTATCGCTAAAGAGCTTGTGCCTCCATTTTTCAAAGCCTAATAATAAATGGTCGGTAATAAAAAATATATATATCTCATAACGTACAAGAATCATCTATTTCTAAGGTAAACAACTTAATGCTCGTGGTAAATAGATAACAGGCGTCTTTTACATAAAGCTGAATATTTTTTTTATCTTTTTGATAATTATACATAGAAATAATATATATATATATATATATATATATATATATATATATATATATATATATATATATATATATAGAAATAAATACAAATAGTATACCGAGACCCAGACAAGAATCGAACCCACAACCCCAGAAGCAGAGAGCAGGGCTACTGCAAACTGCGTCAACGGGCTAGTCAATCCAACCTGTTTTCTCACTAAAGAGGAAATTTAAAAAAACTAAATTCGTACAAGTATCGCAGCAATTCTTCGCCCCTGAGATTAGAAGATTACAGATACGCCCAATTTAACTTTAACTCCCAGAAATCCCAGAAATGAGACGTTTACTTTGCGCAGTCGGCAACTAGGAGACGAGAGAGACCGATTACTTGGTTTAATGTTTTGCCCTTAAGCCATATCGGGATATAATTTTTTTCTTTCAAAAGCTCTTTTAATAATAAGGATATTTTAATCCTACCAAAAGGTTAGGTTAGCTTAAGAAGAGAGTGAGGTGGCGAATGCTAGCGCGACCCCATTTCGCCCCACCCAGGCGGACGACTGCTCGTGGTGGTTTTTTGTCAGTAGGAGTCTGAGATAACCCTCTGGCGCCCCCGCGCTGGAGGGTATCCATGATGGATTTTCCCCACGTTAAAAAAAAAGATTAAGAAGAGAGTTTGTTTCACTATAATGAGTAAAAATCGCGTAAACATTAGAAAACAATAACAGAGTTAGAGTTCAATGTTCTATGTCTTCACATATAAGTTTCTTCGTGTTTAGAAGGGCCTCGTTATATAAAGTTTCCGTCCACAAATACTTTATGATAACCTTCCTTAAAATAGTTTTGAAAGGAATAACAATAGATTTTCCTTAAAATCAGTATTGGTAACTTGATTTGAGTAATTGGTACACCTCCAAGTTTTAACTTGATAAATCAAGGCTCTATTTATCAATTTGCCGACGATATTTGTTTGGTTGCGGCACATAGATATGGCACATAGCGCTCACAAAACTAAATTTATACATTTACATTCTTCCCATAACATACCTATCATCTCCCCGGCTATCATGGCCCACACTCATAAATGTTTCCATAGTAATCGTGTTAGTTTAAATTGTCAATGTCCACTGTTAGAAAAAATAAATCAACATACTTATCTCGGCATCGTTATTGATAACAGATTTAGCTGGAAGCCTCACATAGACCTCGTCTGCTTTAAATTAAGATCTCTACTTAGTAGATTGTGTATATTGAAACATAAGCTCTCATATAAAATTTGTAGAATACTGTATCTAGCCCTGGCTCAATCTTTTATCAGTTATGGACTAAGTAGCTACGGTAGGACCTATAAAATACATTTAAATAATATTTATTCTTTACAGTTACGTTTATTAAAAACCATTATCCCAAAATTTAAAAATAAAAGTAGCTTGAATGAAAGTGATATTTTTAAATATTGTAATGTCATGGATGTATTTTCGTTCGTGAAATTCAATGTTCTAAATGAATTTAATGATCCTTCTTTGTTTAAATGTAGACCTAATACCCTAAAAAATATTCAAAACTAAAAAAAATTGTTATACCGAATGCTAGAAATTTTTACGGAGCTAGAATGTTAAACACCATTCGTTAATGAACTTCCCGAAGACCTACAAAATTTATACCAGGACAAACGCAAATATAAAAGATCACTAAAAGAACATTTATTGAAATCTTTAAGCGTTTAATAGTCACAAAATTTTGGTAATTGCTTTAGTTTAGATTTAATTGCTATAAAATGGTACGGTACAGTATAGATATTATATAATAATATGGTATGCGACGCGGCGGCTTGTCCGGATAAGCTCTTGTGACTTTTCGTGGCAGGCTTTTAAAAGTGTTAAGAATGTGTTTTTTGTATTTTTTGAACAAAGAATAAAATAATATAAAAGTTTTAACTGACCTTTGATCCGGAAAGTTATACAATTCTCTTACATTTATAAATGTCAAAACAATAACAGAAAAGGCTAAATAACAATTTAAAATGCTTTGTATAACTTAAATGGAATTAGCATCGTTGTAGCTGACCTTTGCTACAAAAGCTGCCTTTTTAATTTAATTAAAACATTTATGCAAATACCGTAATGAAAAATTAATTATAACATCACATTTTTTTGAACAAAAAAAGAATTCAAAAAGTAAAAAAATAAATGAAATAGTGTAGGAGGTTACTATGGGACAGTTTTCATAATTGTCTAATTCTTAGGACAGACTGATCCGTTTTATAGAAAGGTTAGGTTAGTTAATTGCAAAACCCAAAAAAGAGTGTCGTTTAGACCACACGACTCAAGTTAATCTTCTGCACAAAAGACCCGCACTGTGTCTTTGATATACGAAACGTAACTGGCTATGAGTAAGAGATAAACCTCTCTGTCTTGCTCCGTTTGCCTTGTCCCGCATGTCATTCACGTCGTCACGTCACGCATTCACCAGCCTACTCCCCAAGTCAAGAGTGCGTAATGAAGTTGTACTTCAGAATCTAAGGTTCTATTTACATTTCTTGACCACTACTGCTAATACGGCTCTGCGCCTATGACATGCAATTTTTAACGCTTTTGATTAAAACTAATGTAAAGTTTATTGGCTTAGAGATGTGATAAAATTGGAAGATTGGGATTGATTAAGATAAAGGAAAGAAGATTTATAGCTTTGTACTTTATACGTACAATAGCAAAGATTTTTAATTATTATTATTATTTTATTATTTAACAATTTATGTACACTAGGAAAGCAAAAGGAAATAGCTCTTATAAACAATGCTGGTACAAAGGCACTACTTATCCCATGATGGAATCTCTTCCAGTAGTCCTGCTACAGGAAACTTATAAAACAGTCGCAAAATTAGCGTGTACAATCTAAACATATAGATAATAAAAATATAATATAAATATATATATATATAAATATATATATAAATATATAAATATATATATAAATATATAAATATATATATATATATATTTTTTTTTTTTTTTTTTAAGTACATGTCAAGGATAATAGTGACTGATTAATATTTTAATCTTAAATTAATATTTTATTTGATTTGAATGAAGCATATGAGTATCAGTATAATATAACTGAGGTTGTACCTTTAACAGCAAATTGCAAACATCAAAATGAAAACGAATTCATTTTATAAACTTTTCTCGAAATATGTAGATTTATAAATGGTCGGTATAGTACATTTACAAGTTCATATTCACCTTAATCTGATTACTCGATTTTATAATTTAATCAATTTGTTGTTTACGGCTTCTTCGTAATAAACTCTGCTTTGAAAAAGAATTTGATTCTGAATTTACCTTCGTTGTCAACACAATTAGAATATGATTTGTCATTTTTCTGAACACGTACTTAATTATCTTATTAATTACGTGTTCACAAATTAAATAAATAAATATTAATAAATATTAACAAGTACGTGTTAAGCGTAATTATTTTATTTAATTTTACGCGGTCGTAATTGGCTTTTATGTTATTTCAATTTTGTGTTTTTATAGCTTTTTCTGTGACGTACGCCATCCCTAATAAATATACTCTTAGATACCTGCTAATATTTTTAATCTTTACATAAAATAGAATTCATGCATAAATAATAATTTAAAATATTAATAATCGATTTCTATAACTAAATCATAATTAATTCTGTATTATTTCCAAGAACAAATTCATCAAAATGCAGAATCAAATAAAATAAAATTTATGCCTGACTTACGTTGCTGCACATAATGCAAATACATATTTATTTAATAATAAATTAAATCAAATATTATAAAGACACTAGAATATAATCGCTGCTTGTACTTTTTTATTTAATTAATTTAAAGTTTTCTTTTTAATTCAGCTGAAACGTAGGCTTATTTTACATTAAATAAATAAATAATAAATATCTACACAATACACACACGGTCGTCTGTTCCTAAAGCAACTTAATGCTTGTTATAGGTAACAGCCGACTGATATATATAGCTACATATTTTTTTTTTTCGATAAACATACTTATAAATAATACATATATAAATAAATATTGATATTATACCTAGACTCAGGGTGGGAATCGAACCCACAACCCCGGAGCAGAAAGCAGGGTCACTACAAACTGCGACTACGGGCTAGTCAAATGGCTCGTTGTAGTGTTCATAGCTTATAGATCATAGATCAGCCGTCTGTTACCCAAAAAACAGGCATCAAACTGCCTACCTGAAGAACAGACAACCGTGTGTATTTGGTAAAAAAAAAAAAAACAATCATAAAAGGAAACCCATAGTATCTTAATATATTTTAAAGTTGTGTCATTGTATGTATAAAGAAAAACTAATGCTTACCAATTTAAATTCCCGCAAAATGATTTTCTAATTTTATAATCTAATTATATACTGAATAATTTAATGTCCCTCAGCCTGTGAGCTGACCTGAATCCTATCTAAGCACTCAAGATAAATTAAGTATGAAATTTTACGTTGAAAATGCACTGCCCCATAAGCTTGTGGGATGTAAATTACTAAATCTAATCGATAAAATTACAATTTACACGCAGGTTTTTCGTATGATATATGTAACTAAAAATGCCAAAGCCAAGTTTTTTTTGTGTGTAACGTAAACAGTGACAGTACTATGTCATGGGCTCCACAGGTGAATGAGATGAGCAGAAAATTTTTTGCGACTATTGGCTGTTTGCGACGGTGGAAGCGTTTACTTCCTATCAAGACCAAATTATCATTAGCACATTCACTTCTTCTACCGCTTTTAGACTATGCAGACTCCTCTTATCCCGTCTTTCAGAGGAATTGCTGAACAAACTTGAACGACTTCAAAACCATTGTATACGTTTCGTATATGGATTGCGTAAGTTTGATCACATATCCGAATACCGAACAAGACTCAAGTGGCTACCAATCAGACTGCGCCGTAATCTCCACATGCTTTCCCTTCTTTACTCCATTCTTTATAATCCCTTATCTCCTTCTTATTTAAAAGAACGTTTTTTATTTCGTGGCTCAAATTCTGACCTAAACCTTCGATCACGTAAAGACAATCGGCTGAAGATGTTTGTTTCGCAATCGCAAGTGTACAGAAACTCTTTTACGATTAAGGCTGCGAAACTATGGAATAGCCTACCTGGAAATGTTCGTCATTCTGATTCGTTATCAATTTTTAAGAATCGCTTATACAAACATTACCTATCGCTTTAAATGTTTTATTTTTTATATTATTTTGTGATATGCATTTGTGTACTTATGTTGTATGTGTATGTATTCATGTATGTATGTGTGTGTATGTATTTATGTATGTGTATGTATGTATGTATGTATTTTGTGTATGTTGTAAGTATTTAATATGTGTACCTATATTTTTACGTATGGTTTACGTAAATTTATTTATTCTCATGATTTTGTATGTTTATCTTATTCTTCTGTAAGTGTATGTATGTATTTTTTTTTATGTATTTATAATTCTACTTATATTTATCTACTTTTGCACAATCCCGCACTTTGTTACTAATAATCTCCTTTTACCTGGGGTTGTCTGGAAGAGATTGCTTAAAGCAATAAGACCGCCTTTGCATGCTGTCATTGTAACTACTTTTTGTTTAATTTTATTTCTGTTTTGTTGTTTTTTTTTTCTTCTTTTTTTTTACTACGTGAAAGTGTTTGATTATATGTATGCAAGCAGTAATAAATAAAATTAAAAAAATAAAAAAAGCGATAATTTACTTTTAAATTTAACTTCAACGTCGAATAACTTTGAAAGGAGTGAATTTAATTAAAATTTTTATTTTATTTATTAGTATTAAATTTCCTTTGAAAATAAGTTTTTCGAAACATAAAAATATTGATATTTCTGGTAGTTACAAAAGTCCAAAAACGAAACGCAAAATTGAAAAAATAAATCAGTGTTTAAAGCATGATTACAAAGAAACGGCTTATTTTACCTTTATTTACTAAAAAAGCTTTATTTCTAGGAAATTTAATTTCCTTTAATAATAGAATACGCATCGCCCAGATTATTTATACAGTTTGATTAAAAAAAACCTGTTAAAAAACCAATACTCGTAACGATACACCCCTTAATATTATTATAAAGGGCTTAAACTTGCACGATATTTTATTTTGTCATCATGAATGATATTTTTACAGTATCTTTAAAAAAACAGTCGTTTTTTGGCTCAGTCTATTATACATCATATGAACTCATTTCATTAAAATTTTTTTACAATATCGCATTGTTTGCGAACAGAAATGCGATTGTATCGGAATAGAATCGTTGACTCCGTTTAATACTGTCGTGAAATTGTTTATTTGTTGTCCTTGATTGGAATGTGATCGATTGATGGAATATTGCTGTTGTGTAATATAAAGTTGCTCAATTCTAAGTAATATACTTAAGAAGTGTATAAATCTGATCCATTTTTCAACCAGTAAATCGGTTGCACTATCACGGCAAAACACTTTTATATTCTCGTCACCATTGCACGTAAACATAATATTTGTATTATATTTAATTGTTATTGATTATTGATTCAATCTTATTGTTAAATTACTAGTAAAACACTTCCGAGTCTTCATTTCGTAGATTCTGTAATGTTTGAGGACAAAAGTTTACGAGAAGTATGTCCTGCCTGTTGAGATTGGATGCTGAGGCGTGGGCACTGGCAATAGTCTAGTCTGCAAGTTTAAGATCACTCAAAGTGCTATGGAACAAGCATCGATTTTCTCTCAAAAATACGATCAGAAATGAGTCTATCCACGAGATATCGAATGTAATCGACGCAGCCCGTATAATCAGCAAGTTGAATGGTACGTATGGCCGCTGAAGAAGATGTGTCCCGTAAGAAAAAAATTTTATACAAAAAGATAAGATAATTAATTTTCAATATTTCATTACTTTAAAAAAGACATATTCATTTTCAAAAGCTTAAACAATTAGTATATACATAACAAAATAAGAGCTCCCAGCAAAACCTAATGAATGAATGACGCAGAGCTTTTAAATTGAATCTTATGTTTGAAAACAGTTCAGTACTAAATTCCAATAACATTAAGAATTTAATAAATTGTAATTAATTAAAACAAACAATATATCCGCCAACCCGCAGTGGAGCACCGTGGCGGATTAAATGCCGACCCTTCTCCTAATAAGTTACTGGCTGAATAAATCAATCAATCAATCAATCAAAATCAAAATCAAAAACATCTTGATTCGAATAGGCTTCAAAAGAACTTTCTATCGTCATTTTACAAATTAAAATTTTTAAGTGATTCATTTCAGCCTGTAATGTTAAACACAAACCTGTTATGTCAGCCAAAAACCATTGATGTGACCGTTGCGCCAACGCGTCCTCCTTTAAAATATAGCGCGACGCAATTGTTAATTTGTTTACTTTACGAAAAACGTAGATACGTCGAATAGCAATTTTTTACAAAATAATCAAAATTGAAAACTTCATAAGAATTTAAAATACATTGGAAAAATTACACATTTGGCTTTTAATTATATCTCAGTACTTTATATAGTTCCTTTTTTGTTTTACGTTTTTAACCGACCTTAAAAAAAGGAGGAGGTTACTAAATTCGAACGTATACATAAATGGCGTGAACTTGTGGAGGCCTATGTCCAGCAGTGGACTACGATAGGCTGATGAGTGTATGTGTGTGTGTGTGTTTGTGTGTGAGTGTGTGTATGTTTGAGTGCGTGTGTGTGTAATTGAAGTCGGTTTTTTTTTTATCTCAATATCATTACTCATATTAAATTTACAAATCCACATAATTTAGTATGCAACAGATATACATATATAGATGAACTTCCGCTGTAAATGCTAAACACAACCAGGAAAATATGTCATATAAGAATTTATCACACAGCGATTCTCATTTTTTATTTTTGTCGAGTTGAAATGACTCGTCATCACATTTACATAACGATTTACAAACAAAAAAATTCAGTATTGGTACAGTCATCTCTCAAATCGATCATTTGAAAGATTTTTTTTCCTCTTCGCTTTAGCTGACTATCGAATTGTACAATGAGTTTTACCATTTGACATTTATTATCTACATATATATTAATAAGTGAAGCAAATACTTTGTACCCTATTTTTCGAAAATTGCGCAAACAGAGGAATATGAAATTTTGCACACTTATAGTTTCTAATATATTTTTTAAATTATGCATAAAAAATACATTAAATCAATAAATAAAACATTACACACACTGCCATGTATTTGACACACACACGCGTGTATACTTTTTTGTTTATTGTTAAAGTCTGTGCTTAAATTATGGTCGAATTTCGAACACTAGGCGACCAATAATAATATTTAATTGTGTCACTTACAGTTGTATCAGTCTTGCATAGATTAATTCGCGAATATCTGCTGTCTATCTGTGACACAATTTAAAAGCTACCACATTCCTTTTGCCATAATTTCTTTGCTAGAATCGAGTCATAATCATAACTATTTGAAACACCATCGCCGTCTATTTGGACTTAACAGAGTCTACTTTGTTGCAGTCGATAAGACAATCAATTACTGAGAATTTGGTCGGTTAATCCTCTATTAAAACTAACTTTCTTTCCTTCCGTTTTGATTATACGAGAAATTTGTGAAGTACTATAGTACTAGTTTATGACACAATGATATATCATAAGTAATTTGTGTTAATTTCAAATACAGCTTTAATTATAATTATACTTTTCTTTATTTGAACATAACTAGAACATATTCGTAATGAATAATAAAAATTCTAATGCTACAATATATTGATTTAATAGATTAGATAAGATGTATATTCTTCATTAAGCATTATATTTCGGTTTATTCGGGTCATAATAATAAACTTAGTCTCACACCATCTGAGGCAACTGAGGCAGCTGAGAAGAGAAGGTTCGCTCGCAGCCAGGATGCAAAAGGCGGTGTTACTCGACTCGACTAGGATTGTCCGTTGGCTTCTCAGCCCACAGCCCTAACCCCTAATCCAACCGTTCGATCTCCCTTCCGGGGCGTAATCCCCCACCCGCTAATATTTATTTATGTAAGTACATATATATGTAAATTTATGATATAATTTATATAAATATTTATTATATTGTATGTATCTTTTTACGCACTAAGCGGGTGGAGTGACATCCAGTATAATAATAAACTTCGTCCCTCCTAGATTCAGTTCTGTTAAATTTTTATCTCATTATGTAAGTTCAATTGAAAACTTGTAATAAACAAATAGTCTTTTACGTCAAAAAACTTTTCAACTCAAATCAATAAATCACGTGGTCAATGCCTTTACACAAATAAAAAGTTAATGATTGTAATATTTATTTAAATAGTTAAAATACACAGGCCGAAAACGGACAGCAGCGTCTTCGGTGCGTCAAAGCCAGCCCTGCGGTCACAGCAAAACACAAAACACATGAGTTCGCGCCATTGTTGGCGCGAACCTGTGAAGGCCTATGTCCAGCAGTGGACTGTATTAGGCTGAAGTGAGTAAGTAAGTTTAAATTGTTACTAGTTGACTTAGCTGATTCAAATGAAGTAATCTTTCAGTTTTTTTTTTTTTTTTTGTTTTTATATAACAAACGTTATTAAAAAGTGTGGCCGATATGTTAACCGTATATATAAAAACTTTGTCACTAATAACTACACATGTAAACATTTTACTTATAAGTTACGTAAGACATAAAAATCAATATCTAACGTTCTTGACTAATACATAAAGTTTTTATGTACTGCTTACGTAAAAAAAATATATAAAATAGATAAAACCGTTTCTCCATTACTGTATAGGCGTAATAACAGTAACTTATATTGATCGTGGTATACGAATAATCCAATAAATTGGTCTACTCTCTTGCATTTGTGTGTATTTCAATCTAATCAATTGTATTAGAAATACTCTGCTGCCTTTTTACTATTCTTTTTTCTCTGTGTGTTACGTCTTCATGTTAGTGGTTCTAAATGAACTTAATCATATTATTATTTGAATTAACTACTTTATGATAAGAAATTACGAACTATTTTTTTTATATATAATATTACAAATAACAACTAATGCAGGAATCTACAAAACATTGAAATTTCTATCTGTCGTATTGGGTATAGAGTAAGACACCATAGATAAACAGTGACATTTAATCCCGTTCATTACAGATAACCAATCCTTAATCAATTTATCCAATTATTTTTTTCAACTTTGTTATTTCATTTTGAAACATTAACCTTATGCGTTATTCGATATTTTGACACTATTACCAGAACCGTAGTCATGGTTCACTCAAAAGGATGAACAGAAAACATGTTAAATATACCGTTTTTTTTTTAAATATTTTTTTACATTTTAATAATAGGATATAACCTAAAATCCTACATCGTCACTGTAATGTACATAGAGTTACAATGAAAAAAATAAAACAATTAAAACAACTAGAGAATATTCGTAAAAAGATAAAATGTCAAACAAGACAAATGTCAAAAAAAGGATCTAATGGTTGTGTGACATCCATGACAAGATTGTAGCGAAATTCCCGACGCTAGAAAAGAAAATAAAAATTGAGATTTAAAGGAGTGGAGTTGCTGCCAAGTATCATTCAGACACCTTAAGACAAATGATAGCTTAAGTGAAGGGTGAGCTAAAAGGTCACGTTTCCCAGATTTAGTAAGCGAATCTCGGTATTTTTCAATTCCCAAAACAAATTATAATACATTTGCATAAAGATCAAACTCACAGTTACTGTCAATTCTTTATTGTCTAGAGTACGTTAAACGCGAAAGTTTTTATGTATTTCAACGAATTCGCGCCAAAGTTTTTTTTTTATGTATTCAACAATTCTGATACACGTTGAGTATTTGGTTTGTATAAAAAGGTGCAACTTTATGCTTATTATTAATACAATTTTTAGGGTTCCATATCTCAAAAGGAAAAAACGGAATCCTTATAGGATCACTTTTTTGTCCGTCTGTCTATTAAGACCCTTTTTCTCAGGAACGGATGGAGCTATCAAGCAAGAGCAATTTCAATTCATATAAAATATTTAAGTTTACTGCCCCTTAGAGCTGTAAAAAACTTATAAACCAATGCAATCAAAAGATACAGGGTTAATCCCGTGAAATTAGAATCTCAAAATGCTATACGAAGCAACGTCTTATAGCACAAATAAAGGAAAAATTGCGAAAATCATAAATTTTTAGTTACATCATATAAAATAATAAAAATATTTTTTAATAATTTTGTTTGTACGGAGCCCTCGGTCCGCGAGTTCGTCTCGCACTTGGTCGGTATTTGTTTTTAGTTTACGATCTCGCACTTGATCGGTATTTTTTTTAGTTTACGATATAACTATCTGAGAAATTTTATGCATATAATATATTTTCTTTTTCACCTGCAAACTCAACTTTAGCTATTAGATGTATCTACTGGCAAATTGTGAATCAAAAAGTTGTACTTTATTAGTCGAGGTGAAACAAACCCTAAGCAATAGTTTTACCTTCAGCATATGAAACCTATCAGTAACTTGTATTTTTGATAAAAATTATCAGCACCCGGTAAAATAAATACAAGTCTTATAGCTCCGATATTTGAAAATGCGATGAACGCAAAATTAACGAATGGCTGAACTAATCAAAGATTAAATGAATATTATTTCCGAAACAGTAATTCTCTGACCAACTGTTAGTTAACACTAACAATGAAATTCGTTCAGTCCAAATTATTATCGTATCTTAGCAAATTAAAGTAAATGCGCTGTAAGTTAGTACATACATACATATATACGAGTATGAGAGGATCTCTCCACCGTGCCTCGGAAAGCTATCGCTACTCATGGTAGATAATATATGCGCCATCCCGCAGTGGAGCAGCGTGGTGGATTAAACTCCAAACCTTCTCTTACATGGAAAAGAGTCCTATGTTCAGGATGTTACAGGCTGAATCGTATATACGATTATAGGTAAAAATTAATCGCCAAAATGTATGTATGCGGATAAGATCCGAGTGCATTAAATTGGATAATTCTTTTTTTACTGTCGTATTCGTTATAGTGGGACTATTTATAGTCTAAAGTAGATTAAAAGTTACTGTTTTACAAATGTTAAACTAATTACAGTTAAATTGTAATAATGTTAACATTTATGCTCACAGCCTCCTCAGTGTTACTTATATTCCCAAGAACGACAAAAAGCGCTTACTAGAAACAAGGAAATAGCACAAGGTAAAACTCTGACGCCATTTTGGAACAATAACTCTCTGACTTTGCTTACTACAGATAAAATGTTGACGTAAACTCGATACAAATTGTGTTAAAAATCTATCGCTAGTAGCCAAAACTAAAAATAGATAGATTATTGATACAGGCCGTAAATCATCAACCATTACTATTTTAAGATATTACTGCTTGAAAACAGTGTTATTTTGCTGTGGTCTTCTGTAAGATCAAGGTACTGCCTCAGTCGGGCTGCTCCATATTTTGAGCAGGAAATTCGTGCTGTGCCCTACCTCAGTTAACAGGTTGAAGTGATTGAAGTGTGATTGAGAGGTCCTGCAGCCCGACCAAATTTGACAACTTAATCCTCGTTGAAGTAGCCGTTAGATAAAATACGATTTGCAAAATAATTTATAATTCACACTCAAACCTGTGTCTTGGGTCCAGAAATACAACACAATCAAAGAAACTCAGACCGTTGTTATATTTAAGCATTTATATCCTCGTTTAAACGTTTATCGACCTCGTTTTATTTTAACACGTGTTTGTTTACTGACATTTATTTTGCCCTGTACGGTAATCGAACTCGTAAGCGGTTGCTTACGAATCAGTTGCTATGCATCTCGGCAAACGCAATGTAGGAAGTCCTCCAGCCCGCTGGACTGACGATCTGCGTAAAATTGCCGGTGTAGGCTTGATGAAGATTGCCGAAAACCGGGATATCTGGTGCGAACTTGGGGAGGCCTATGTCCAGCAGTGGACTGCGATAGGCTGAAGTGATTACTAATATATAATACATTAGGTTACCTACTTAGGCACAGATAATCGTGAGTATATTAAACATACCGAAAAATAAATATATTAAATTGCGTAGCGTGTATGCAGTAACGATCGTAATATTAGTATTACGAACATTAAACAGCGCCGTTCGTTCACACCGATGAATAAGGCGGACAAGAATATCTGCTGAGTCTTAATACTAAGCAGAATATTTATGATCTGAGTTAAATGTTTAATTGTTCAAGTACCTTTAACCTATTAACATCTTTTGTTTCTACCAATAGGGTACCAAGGGTCCGCCTGCAATACAAAAAAAAAAGATTTTTTGCAAATAGTACTTTTTAAACTGAATTTCAGTTCATAAGTCTGAATATATTTTTTATCGGTAAAAAACACAATGTTACAATACTGAATTAATGCTAATATTTTGAATTGAAGCCAAATTATACCTATTTATCATTATATGTTGTATTAATATTGAAGATGTAATTAGCCACAACACAATATTTTTTTAGTATACTTAGGGACACGTTTTAATTCAATTATTTTAATATTTGTTGGTTCGAGTATCAATGGTGGCATCTAAACGATTGTAGAACGATCACAAAAATGTCAGTAAGTAATGAAAGTTTTCATTTTGTCATTACTTACCTATTCCTGAGTCATATTAATATTTAATATTTAAAAAATCATCTAATATTTAAAAAATTAACGATGCATGGCCATGTAACTGTGAGGACAATATTTGTCACATTGTCAGCCCGTTAATCTTATAACTAAAGACTGTGCTCGCGACTTCGTTGGTGTGGAATTTAACAAAAAGCTAGTGTTCAGTTCGCAGAGTTATAAAATAATTAAATTTCTAAAATAAAAGTAGCCTAAGTTACTCCTTAATACATCAGCCGCTTACGCCAGTGAAATTCCCGTCAAAATCGGTCCAGTCGTTTCAGAGATTAGCCGGAACAAATAGACAGACAGACAGACAAAAATTATTAAAAATATTATTTTGGTATATGTACTGTGTACACATTCATATGCATTTAGTAGAAAGCGGCTATTTTAATATTACAAACAGACACTTCAATTTTATTTATATGTATATATACTTTTTCGCAGACTATTAAAAGAACTATTTATTTCAAATTCAAACCTAAATGTTGTCAATTTTCGAGAAAAATGTTCGTTGCTTTACTGTACATCTGTTTTTCTTTAAAAATTATAATAATTGTGTTTGCTCGCAAACGAAAAAAAACCGACTTTAATTACATCGACGAGTAATACAACGTAGACCGACGAAAAAATAGTCAAGTAACTACGCGTTATCAAAAATTACTCAAAAAGTAGTTATCAGATTTCAATAAAATTTATATGTGACCACATGACAAACATCAGCTTTCGATTAAATTAAAAATTATTAAAATCGGTACACCCAGTAAAAAGTTATTGCGGATTTTCGAGAGTTTCCCTTGATTTCTCTGGGATCCCATCATCAGATCCTGGTTTCTTTATCATGGTACTAAACTAGGGATATCTTCATTCCAACGAAAAAAGAATTATCAAAATCCGTACATCCAGTAGAAAGTTATGCGGTATAATACAACGTAGGTCGACGAAAAAAGCGTCAAGTAAAAACGCATTATTAGATATAACTCGAAAAGTAGTTGTTAGATCTCAAATAAATTTAAATGAGACCAATTGACACACACCACCTTTCGATTAAAAGAAAATTGTCGAAATCGGTCCACACGGTCAAAAATTCTGATGTAACATACATAAAAAAAATACAGTCGAATTGTGAACCTCCTCCTTTTTTAGAAATCGGTTAAAAACGACAAAACGTGAACGAGCTATAGTTCTCAACAATTACTCTGTCGGTTTTCGAGTCCCTATAAGAAGAAAAAGAAAGTTGAAGGTTAAGCATAATTGCTTATTTTTTAATTAATTAATTTTGCATTAACTCTATAATAAATAAATAAATAATAAAAAGAGAGGTTACCCTTTTTTACTTTCCTTAAAAAAATCCAGATTGAATGGCAAGTGCGACAACGACAGAAAATAATTTGCGATCAACATAAATATAATTAAGACGTGGACAGATTCTTCGACTGAAATCAGTTTTATAAAATCTGTAAATAAATATTACAACACATTTGCCGCATAATAGCTTACGACATCTTGTGTCATATGCACATATATGAGCTGGACGAAAACACCAAAAACGGCTCATAGATTTTTGATAGTCCAATTTTATACCTACCTATAAGTAAGTATCTAAAAGGCTTTCTTAAAATATAAATAAAATTATTCTTAAATTCAATTTTATTTAACGTAAAATTCTACATTTATCTTCATATATTTCGACTTGCTGAGCTTTAGACTTCTTTTGTATTTGCATTGAATATGTAGCATATATTCCTTGCGAAAATTCGAGTCCTGAATTTTTCATGCAAACATTTATCTCAGCTGAACTCTCTGAGATATTTTACTTTCTATCGTTTCATTTGTTAAATAAATGCACGTCATTTTACTATTTGCTTGAATATTTAATTTGAGTGTTCATAGCATATCTTAATTATTGACATTGAAAAATATTATAAATTTAATCTGTACATATATACCATGACTTAAATTTCTTATGTTATATTGTTTTATTAAGTTTATTTCTGCATTTCTTTCAGACTACGCAAATTATTTTGTATACCGTATTTTTATTATCTTTATATTTAAAATAATACTATCATTATATTTAAAATAATTTGAAAAAAGGCATTGTAATGAAGAATTTAAATAATAAATAAATAAATAATAAGCGCTTCACCTTCAAAGGCCTCCAGTAGAATTTTCGTCTCGGAAACACAAACAACACACAAACACAAAAGCCGAACAGCACAAACACAACAAACATTTACGCTTCAGCCTTTAATATCCCACTGCTGGGCATAGGTCTCTTTTCCCATTTAGGAGAAGGATCAGAGCTTAATCCACCACGCTGCTCGAATGCGGGTTGGCGGCTGTATTCTCTAGGTGTACGTGATAGCAACCGGGACCGACAGCTTAACGTGCTCTCCGAGGCACAGTGGGGAGACCCACAAGGACTGCACATACACCCAGACCACGGCAAACATCTGTATGGCCAATACAAATGACAACAATCTATTTCGATTTATTTTTTTTATAGTTCTTTATTAAAGAGAATGCAGTAGACAGCGTGCAATTAAATTAACTAGCGGTCGCCAGTGGTCGAAATTCGATTATTATGGTTAAAAAGACATTACTTCTATAATAATAAACATAAGAGTATATGCGTGTATGTCAAATACATGGCAGTGTGTGTAATGTTTTTTTTTTTATTGATTTAATGTATTTTGTTGCACAATTTTAAAAAAATATTATCATTTTGTAGTAAGGAGTAACTTAGGCTACTTTTATTCTATAAATTTATTTATTTTATAACTCGGCGAACTGAACACTAATTTTTTTGTTAAATTGCACGCGGATGAAGGCGCGGGCACAGCTAGTAAACTATAAGTCTTCAAAATTTCATACATTCCGTTCGCGCAATTTTCGTAAAAAGGGGTACCAAGTTTTCACTTCACGTATTAATATATCGCTTCAGCCTGTAATATCCCACTACTGGGCATAGGCCTCTTTCTCCATGTAGGAGAAGGATCAGAGCATAATCCACCACGCTGCTCCAATGCGGGTTGCAAACACCTGTATGGCTAATACAAATGTTTGTCATGTGCGGGGATCGAACCCGCAACTGCCAGCGCAACAGGTACAATCCATGGCTGTGACCTCTGCGCCAACGCGGCGTCACGTATTAATTTAAAGATATCTTAAATTGATTTTTAATCTACACGAATAAGTACATGAATTTGTGATTACATGATAACCTTTATTTCAGAAATTAGTTAAATAAAAACCAATAGCCATGAAGCAATGAGTAGCGCAAAAGTGGTAAACTTTGAAGCTGGTTTTGTACTTGTTGAAGCTGAAGGATTTTAACTTTACTAAATTGAAGAGAAATATTTGACTTTCATATATTCTGTTGGGTATAACGCAAACTGAGTCTTATCCGTATCTATTACTGAAATATTCTCTTATAACATACATAAGTAGTTCATAGTTTTTTTTTTACTATTATTGATATATATGTATTTGTGTATGTATGTGTATGTGTATGTATATGTATGTGTATGTATGTGTATATGTATATGTATATATCTGAATGTATGTATATGTAAGTAAGTATTATGTATATGTAAGTAAATGTATTTGGTGTACATGTACGTTTGTGACTATGTTGATATGTATGCTACATAACATTTTTGCGCCCCATCCCACACTTCTTATTTAGTCCTCTGCTCAAAGGTTGCCTGGAAGAGATCGCTGTATTAGCGATAAGGCCGCCTGTTGCAGCTGATGCAAATTTTATTTTTATATTTCATTTGTTATGCTGTTAAAACCTTGTATTAGTGTGCGAAAGTGTAAATAAATAAATAAATAAGTACTTATTATAAGCGCGTACTTATTATATTATATATCAAATGTGTATTTACTTATAATGTGTGTTTATGTGTAGATTTAGTGGCGCTGTATTTAATGCATGATTTCACTAATTTTATAATAAAAGACATTGTGTTATAAAATTAGTGAAATCAAAAGTGAATATAAGAGTAACTGTGAAATTTCTTGCCGATTCCTCTCTGCAGAATCGACATTCCGAATCGGTGGTAGTTTAACTTTTAACTATAAGTATTTAATTAAAACGAATATAATTTAATTTGTAAAATGACGATTCAAAAATGCTTTTGAAGCCTACTTGAATAAAGTTAATTTTGATTATGATTTTTTAAATTTTTTATTTTCGTTACAAAGTAATTAATATGTTTAATGCTGCTATTTGTTTTTGAATTTTTTGATGAGATCAAACCAATAAAATTTAATATAAAATTTAAGGATTCATATTAAATAAAATTAATATTCTTATAATCACACTCAGGGCTCCTAATTAATTTCTTTTTATGGATGCAAGCCTTTTACGGCCTCCCGGTCTTTTATAATAATTATTTAATGACTATACCTTATTTTACACTATACTAAACTGCCAATGAAAACACTAATTATGCTTCTTAGCTTCCATAATCCACAGTACTGTATTACATAGCATATAACATTTCTCAATAGTCTAAAAATCTACCAAAAGAAAAATAGCACTAAAATTGGATCTAAAGATTATGTTAAAAATAAAAAATACATCTTGATAATTACAGGATATTTTTTCTTTTTTAATTGATTCGTGCTACTTTTTTTTACAGATAATAAAAATAAATATTTCTTTTTAGTTTTTTTTATTACTAAGTGTTAGTTTTTATTGCGCATTATATCTAATTAATGAAACCCCAAATTGAAATAAACGGATCATATAGAATATTACCTACCACGTTATATTTTTATCTGTAAAACTTTTTTTATGTTTAATTAAATTTACTAAAGATAATTGAGTTTGTAGTAGAAAGTCAAGCTTTTATTTATTAACTTTAAAATATTTTATATATAAATTTTAGTTGGTGTTTTTTTTTTATTAAAAACGCATTCAATTTAATTGATCAATATTGTTTATATTTCATAGAAATTATATGTTAATATTTTGTTCATCATTACAGCCTATACCGTCCACTGCTGGACATAGGCCTCCACAAGTTTACGCCAAAAACAACGTGAACTCATGTGTTTTGCCCATAGTCACCACGCTGGGCAGGCGGGTTGGTGACCGATTTTGTTGATTATTATTTTGTTGATTATTATAAAAATCAACAAACAACTGACAAATTTATCAGTTTGTTGTTTGTCGAGAATTAATTTCAACATCGAAAAACAATAATAATTTCTTATTATTCTAAAATAAAAATGACCATTTAATCGATAACCTTCAAAATTTGTATAATTTTAATCGATACATGAAATATACATTTAAAATTCCACCTATTTCCAAAATTTTGACGGAGCTTTATTTATTGAAGACCCACAATAAATTTCGTAAATATTAACAGTGAATGTAAACACAAACTATTATTTATTTGCTGTATTACATTCTATTAGCAATGTTATTTTTAGTATTCCATAATTTCTTAGTCTTCATCAGCTAAGATCAGACAGAGCAACAGGTACCTAAGGTTTAATACGCGCTACCTTTAAATATTCATAAGAAACTTACCTTACAATTAAGCCAAGCTTTCACCTCAATTAAAGTACACGAAACTAAAATCTATCAACAGATATTTCACTCAGAAAAATTGCAGTAATCACATATGACGTTAGAGAAACGAGCGTGTACGTCCGCCCTCAGCCGCGTCACGGAGACCACTGGGAGTCAGTGGGATGTTATTATGAGATTTAAGGGGAAAAGAATCCTGTTCAGCCTAATCGTCAGCGTTGTAATTTGTACGTGACTGCGATTTAGTTTTTCTGAATCGAATATTAACAAAAGTGAAATTCATATTTCCTTAGTACTGAATATTATACATGGCCTTTATTACATATGAAACGATAATAAAAATAAAGCCACGACCAAATGAATGAAGGTATAGATTAACGGATTATGATGAGAAATTACGTTTTGCGTTTTAGTCGGTATGCCTTAACGTTTGATCGAATATGCTAGCTTCCGGGCGTATTGCGAATGTAAGCAATGTTTCGTGAATATTTTGACGATGTTCAATGAAATCCATTAGATAATTTTAGAATCGTCTGTTTGATATGTTTTCAATTTTATTGTAGTTAAATTATATGCAGAACTTAATGTACAATGTTTACACTCTAGACGATACTGTATAGACAATATTTGGTGGCGTTTAGTAAGTATTTTTATCACTCTTGCTAAAAAGACGTAAATGGCTAAGAACATTATTGTGTTTGCTCGCAAACGAAAAAAACCGACTTCAATTACATCGACAAGTAATATAACGTAAGTAGACGAAAAAAATTTACAAACGCACTAGTCGTCACTACGATTCTCGATCCTCTCGATTTCTCTGGGATTCCATCATATCCTGGTTTCCTAATCATGCTACCACACGTGAGATATATCCTTTCTAACAAAAAAAGAATTATCAAAATCGGTTCATAAACGACGAAGTTATCCCCGAAAATATACATTAATTTTTTTTTTATATTCGGCCAAATTGAGTATCCTCCTCCTTTTTTAAGTCGGTTTAAAAACGGTTTAAAGTTAGGTTTAAGTAAATTGTTTAAACAAATTAACGCAAATAACCTCAACATTCAAATCACAAGACATAAGACCAGAATATACTAAAATTAAGATTAAATACACCTAAGAGAACGCAATCAAATTACAACCAACAAAAGTAAAAAATTGTTCTTAACTTGCAGAAGCCACATATCGTCATTAAACTAGGTCCTGAGTCGTAGCGCCATTGAATCTCATATTACGCTAACAGAATAAACTTGAAGGAATTAGTTGTAGTATTATATGGAGATCTTGCAATCACGTGACCCTCCTATATCACATTATAATTTGCTGTATTATACAAAATTAGGACAGGATCAACGACCTTTTCGTTGAAATTTATATAATTTACATATATTTTGTGTCTTTGTCAAACGAATTTGACAATCGTCAATTCGGTTTGTCAATTTCCGAAGGCCTTTCTCACACATTATTAGTAGAAGAAATATAGCCTGATTGATGTACAAGAAATACGGCCCGTTACAATGTTCTGACAATGTAGTTTTCATATCTTTCGAAACGCATAATACAATATAATGTAATTTTATGGACACAATATGAAACAGAAATTGGGTGCAGTAATAATATTTTATACGTTAATTTAGATTTACGTTCGATATGACCATATTTTGTACAATATCGGATTTTACTACCGCCGATTTGTGGCTTGGAACTGGTCCACTAAAGAAGGTGAAGTGCTTTGAAGTTTCTTTATTTAAATAGAAGTATACAATCAACAAGATCAATGATGCACTGTGCACAAGGTTTTAAAATTATTTGACACTAAAGCAGTATTATTTATCTGTAATATCTACTAGACCGAAGATCTCAGTAAGATTGCCGGTGTAGACTGGATGAGGATTGCGAAAAACCGGGATATCTGGCGCGAACTTGGGGAGGCTTATGTCCAGCAGTGGACTGCAATAGGCTGAAGTATCTATATGTATATCTTCTACAAAACTGATATACTTCTTCAGTTAGGTTTCTCAATATTTCATGGACGGCGTCTCCTACCAATTCCTATCTCAATTTAAAAAGAAATAAAAAACTCATAATCCTTCATTCATTCAGCTTAATGGCTCCAACAGTGAAAAACTAGCACAGATCATTCATTATCATCATTTCAGCCTATTGCAGTCCACTGCTGGACATAAGCCTCCACAAGTTTACGCCAAAAATAACGTGAACTTATGTGTTTTGCCCATAGTCACCACGCTGGGCAGGCGGGTTGGTGACCGCAGTATTGGCTTTGTCTCACCGAAGACGCTGCTGCCCGTCTTCGGCCTGTGTATTTCAAAGCCAGCAGTTGGATGGCTATCCCGCCATCGGTCGGCTTCTTAAGTTCCAAGATGGTTGTGGAATCTTGTTATCCCTTAGTCGCTTCTTACGACACCCACGGGAAGAGAGGGGGTGGCTAAATTCTTTAGTGCCGTAGCCACACAGCCGTAGCGCATGATTTCGCCAATTTCTCGTAGAAAAACTCATAATCATCGTCACTATTTATAGTTTTAATAATAAATAAATGTGTGAGTATGTGCAATCCATGCATGACAAAAATGAAACTTCTGAAAAGTCGTAGGAAGGTAGGCCGTTGCGTTGTTCTATCGACGATGATTACTGTCTCGTGAAAAGGGTCGTAGGCACCATACAAAACACATCGCTTACGCATTTTGTGTAGTAATATATTGTACCTCATTCTCTCCTATACTTAGTGTTAGTTCACTTATACTGGCGCATTTTCGTTTCATCGAGTTTCAACAAGATTCAAAAAGAAGTTTCACTTCAAAACCTTTATTTCGAGAGCTGTTGAAAAATCAATTCAACTTTGACAAATAGAACACCATTAAAATAAAAGCCGAATGGAATATAGTAAGCTGGCAGATTAAAAGACCACAATTAATAACGTACAGACAACACCTTTACATCCATTGTTCCTTTAATTCTATTGTACCTAGGCTTTTGAGTGCCTTCAAATTGTTCACAAGCAACTTTGCATTTAAGTTAGAAGCGTTTTGAGTCTTTCAAATTTAGTTATTAAGCTTTACTTATTCAAAAACTAATATAGCTGACTCATAGTCAAAATACGAAAGTTATGTAAAAGTTATATAAAACCCGGCGAACTTTTTAAAACCCCGTTTTTTTTTTTTTCTTTAATTTATCGATGCCTACTTGTATTTTTTATCTTCTTTTAAATGAACCATGTCATAACAATAACAAAAACAAAATAGTAACTGTCAATTTGCCGTGTGGTGTCGGCCGAATAGAATAGCACCACCCGCTTTCTTCCCGTAGGGGTCGTAAAAAGCGACCGAGGGATAAACCTGGCTCAAAATCATCAGGGTCCTGGAGAAGGAAAACTTCATTTGAAACCCGGAATGGGGTCTCCGTCAAGGATTCGTGGCATAGCTCAAAACCGCGAAAGACTCCTGCAGCCGAACTGGCTCCACACGTATCGACTCGTCGTTCCTGTGGGCCTAGCCAGTAAGGTCGAGAGGGTGGCGTTTTCCTGAAGAGTGTCCTAGGCGACACAGTGTCTGTCTGACATTGTCTAAATCATCTGCAATAGACGGACTAAACCCAAAGCTGCAGTCAGTTAATACATTTCACGGATTAATTTCTTTTTGATTTTAATTTTTATTTTTTGGATGATATGAAAATGAACAAATCACGGTCTCGATTCAGCCTTCAACATGCCGCTCTGAGATCTCACTCCATGTAGGAGAAGCGTCGAAACTTAATCTACAATGATACCCCACTGCGTGTTGGCGGATATAATCCCTACTATGAGTAACGATCGCTATCAGGTGTTCATGATAACAAATGGGACCGACAGCTTAACATGCTCTCCGATGCACGGTGAGGAGACCCAAAAAAAGAAATATTTGTACAAATCAAAATATCCATCCCCAGCGGGAACCGAACCCGCAATCGCCGGTGTGTAAGCGCCTGCACGGTACAAGCACCACTACACCAGGGCGATCGCTGTAAATGAACAAATAAGTGGTGCGAATATTATTTTGTTATATCAGGAATTCCGGTCACGGAAGTGAAAATCTTACGACCGCAGATGTTCCTAAGTCGACAGCTTGTTGAGTGAGTAGGAAATACTAACAAAAATGTTGCACCTAATTTTGCCTCACCTGTCAATGCTTCAGAGAATCTTATATTTAAAATTCTCGTGTCACAATGTGAGTACACTTACTAGCTGACCCCGCAAACGTTGTTTTGCCATATATGTTATTAACACCTTTATACCCCCCCCCCCCCCTTATAACTTATGGGTATGAAAAATAGACGTTGGCCGATTCTCTGACCTTCTGATATGCATACAAAATTTTATAAAAACCGGTCCAGCCGTTTCGGAGGAGTATTGTAACTAACATTGTGACACGAGAATTTTATATATATTAGATGATTGTGAATTATTGTTTATTAACAGAATATTATATTTCTAAATATAACATAACTACACCTAATTAAATATACAGCAATGCCATTCTAGATTATTACAGTAAGCCCGTCCCCAAACCCACGCTTTAGTTTTAGGCTCAAGCTAAAAGGTGAGATTAAGCGGTTTACCATTAGATATATCTTGTTAGCTCGAGAACGGGGGAAATAAATTAACTTAAAACCATGTAAAATGGGTTCGTATAGTTACGTCACTGTTTTAATAGGTAGACATCAAGATTTGTGTAAAATACAATTGATTTAAAGTAAATACATTTTTAACCGACTTCAAAAAAGGAGGAGGTTACTCAATTGGACCGTATATATACAATATATATATTAGGTATGTTCGGGTATTTTAGATAACTTCGTCGTTTATGAACCGATTTTGATAATTCTTTTGTTGTTGGAAAGGAGATGTCCCAACTGTGGTACCATGATAATGAAACCAGGATCTGATGATGGAATTCCAGAGAAATCGAGGGACTCTCAAAAATCGTAGTGCATTTGTTAATTTTTTGGTCTACTTACGTTGTATCACCTGTCGATGTAATTGAAGTCGGTTTTTTCGTTTGCGAGCAAACACAATTATTATTCGAACACAAATAAACACAAATATTACATTTATCTAAAAATGTTTCGCTAAGAAGGCTATACTCCCTTAGAAACTGATAAGAACGTTATAATGTGTAAGTCGTAACTTTAAACAATGAAACATATAAACGTTCATTTTTGCCAAATATTGACAACCTTTAAAAGCTAACAGAAGGAGATCGTAAATAACTTAATGAAAATTATAAGGATCACATTAAAATAGTAGATCATATATCTCTCGCGAGCGATCTCATGTATCCATAACATTAGTCTCGCTTCCGTCGGATGTGTCTACTGAAATCTTGACGGATGTTGGTTGACATCCGTTTGGGTACTTATCTGTTTACCGTATACTAACACAAACTACTCTAATTTTGTTTTGTAATAAGAGTTTCATTAGAGCTGGAATGACGCCGCGTTGGCGCAGCGGTCACAGCACTGGTTTGTGGCTGTTGCGGGTTTGATGCACATGACAAATGGCCATACAGATGTTTGCCGTGGTCTGGGTGTTTGTGCAGTCCTTGTGGGTCCATCCACCGTGCCTCGGAGAGCACGATAAGCCGTTGGTCTCGGTTGTTATCATGTACACTTGATAGCGATCGTTACTCATAGTAGGGAATCCGCCAACCCGCATTGGAGCACCGTGGTGGATTAAGCCCTACATGAGGAAAGAGGCTTTTGTCCAGCAATGGGATATTTCAGGCTAAAACGAAGAGCTGGAATAACCAAAGGGTTGGACAAACATAAGGATAGCGACACGAATTAACAGTTTTTTATTTATTTTTTTATTAATATTTGCTCCAAAAGTTATTCAAGTCGTTCGTTACGAAAACAAACGAAGTTTTCAAAATTCGACTTGAATTTAACAAAAAAGTTAGTGTTCAGTCTCCAGAGTTATACTATAAATAAATTTCAAAAATAAAAGTAGCCTAAGTTACTCCTTACTACATTAGCTATCTGTCAGTGAAAGTCCTGTCAAAATCGGTCCAGCCGTTTCAGAGATTAGCCGGAACAAACAGACAAAAATTGTAAAAAATATTATTTTGGTGTATGTATCGTGTATACATCCATAAAATCCATATGCATTCAGTAAAAAGCGGTTATAAACCGACTTCAAAAAAGGAGGTTACTCAATTCGACGGTATATATATTATGTATGTTTGGGGATAACTTTGTCGTTTATTAACCGATTTAACCGAAAGAATAGATTCTTTTTTGTTGGAAAGGAGATATCCTAAGTGTGGTACCATGATAAGAAAACCAGGATCTGATGATGGTATCCCAATACAGCTATCTATATATCGTAATCGAAGGAAACTCTCGAAAATCCGCATAACTTTTTACTGGATGTACCGATTTTGATGATTTTTAATTTAATCGAAAGCCGGTGTTTATCATGTGGTCACATTTAAATTTCATCGAGATCTGATGAACTTTTGGAGTAATCTTTGATAATGCGTATTTCTTGACTATGCTTTCGTCTACGTACGTTGTATTACTTGTCGATGTAATTGAAGTCGGCTTTTTAACCGACTTCCAAAAAAGGAGGAGGTTCTCAATTCGCCTATTTTTTTTTTTTTTTTTTTTATGTGTATGTGTTTTTTTGTAATGTTTTTTTTTTGTGTATATTACATCAGAACTTTTGACCGGGTAGACCGATTTCGACAAAATTTTATTTAATCGAAAGGTGGTGTGTGTCAATTGGTCCCATTTAAATTTATTTGAGATTTAACAACTGCTTTTCGAGTTATACCTAATAATGCGTTTTTACGTAACGTTTTTTTCGTCGACCTACGTTGTATTATTTCATTTGCCAGCAAACACAATTATTTCTTCTACTTACGTTGTATTACTTGTCGATGTAATCGAAGTCGGTTCGGAAGTTTTTTTCTTTTACATGCAGAACACAATTATTATTTTATTTCATATTGCATTCTAATCTCTACAAGAACATTCGCATTATTTCATAAAAGCATCAATGAAAATATGGGCATTTTTTACCGAGTTCTAAAAAGGAGGAGGTTCTCAATTCGACTGTATGTTTTGTATTGAAGTACGACTAAAACTTCGTTACGCACGCTTGACTTGGGGAGTAGGCTGATGAATAAATGCGTGACGTAACGAAAAGTGTGATCGGGCGAGACGAACAGACGTTTAGAAGAAGATATAAGTCAGATGGAGCTAAAGAAAGTTTACTTCGGTCGTATGGTAAAGCACACTCGTTTTTTTATGTGTGTTAACCTCAGAACTTTTGACTGTGTGGACCGATTTGGATATTTTTTTAAATTAACATATGGTGCTTGTCATGTGGTCTCATTTAAATTTTGCGTTGGCGTGTTAGCGGGTTGGAGAGTTGGTGAGTTGGCGTGTTGGCGTGTTTGCGTGTTGGCCTGTTGGTGTGTTGGTCTGTTGGCGTGTTGGCCCAGTGTTGGAGTGTTGGCGTGTTGGCCTGTTGACTTGTTGGCATATTGGCGTGTTGGTCTGTTGGCGTGTTGGCCTGTTGGCGTGTTGGCCTGTTGGCGTGTTGGCGTGTTGGCCTGTTAGCGTGTTGGCGTGTTGGCCTGTTGGTGTGTTGGCGTGTTGGCCCAGTGTTGGAGTGTTGGTGTGTTGGCCTGTTGGCGTGTTGGCCTGTGGGTGTGTTGGCGTGTTGGCCCAATGTTGGAGTGTTGGCGTATTGGCCTGTTGGTGTGTTGGCGTGTTGGCCCAGTGTTGGAGTGTTGGCGTGTTGGCCTGTTGGCGTGTTGGTCTGTTGGCGTGTTGGCGTGTTGGAGTGTTGGCGTGTTGGCCTGTTGGCGTGTTGGCGTGTTGGCCTGTTGGCCTGTTGGCGTGTTGGCCTGTTGGCCTGTTAGCGTGTTGGCGTGTTGGCCTGTTTGCCTGTTGGCGTGTTGGCGTGTTGGCCTGTTGGCCTGTTGGCGTATTGGCCTGTTGGCGTGTTGGCATGTTGGCATGTTGGCGTGTTGGCCTGTTGGCGTGTTGGCGTGTTGGCGTGTTGGCCTGTTGGCGTGTTGGCGTGTTGGCCCAGTGTTGGAGTGTTGGCGTGTTGGCCCAGTGTTGGAGTGTTGGTGTGTTGGCCTGTTGGCGTGTTGGCGTGTTGGCCTGTTGGTGTGTTGGCGTGTTGGCCCAATGTTGGAGTGTTGGCGTATTGGTCTGTTGGTGTGTTGGCGTGTTGGCCCAGTGTTGGAGTGTTGGCGTGTTGGCCTGTTGGCGTGTTGGCGTGTTGGAGTGTTGGCGTGTTGGCGTGTTGGCCTGTTGGCATGTTGGCGTGTTGGCGTATTGGCCTGTTGGCGTGTTGGCGTGTTGGCCTGTTGGTGTGTTGTCGTGTTGGCCCAATGTTGGTGTGTTGGCGTGTTGGCGTGTTGGCGTATTGGCCTGTTGGCGTGTTGGCGTGTTGGCCTGTTGGCGTGTTAGCGTGTTGGCGTGTTGGTCTGTTGGCGTCGATAATTTTTGTTTTAATCGAAAATGTCGCTTGTTATTGTTTTAATCGCTGATACCAAAATCAAATATAGCTTTATTCAAATAGACCCCAAGAGCACTTTCGAATCGTCATTTTACAAATTAAAATTTTAAGGTGTTTATTATTTTTGTAAAAGTAAAGCTACCAATGATTCAGAATGTAGAGTCTACAGACTACTTGTCATGTAGTCCCATATATAATTGATCGAGATCTGATGATTACTTTTTGAGTAATTTTGGATAACGCACATATACTTGCCTATTTTTTCGTCTACCTACGTTGTATTACTTGTCGATGTAATTGAAGTCGGTGTTTTTTTTTCGTTTATAAGCAAACATAATTATTTAATATTACAAACAGACACTCCAATTTTATTTATTTGTATAGATTAATTATCGTCTAAATGATGTAGTGTAAAAGACGAAGTTTAATAAAAGTATTTTTTTATATAAAAATCAATTTGTTACTACGAAATGTAAATTGTGTAATAATAAAACAAATTTAAGTTGTACTCCCTCCAAAATAAACGTAGAATCAAAAATAATGTCTGATATAAAGGATATTTGTAACGTTTTTAATAAATATTTCGTAACAATAAGTTCCCTATTGGCTAAAAAAAATACCAACACAATACAATCAATGAACATAATAATCATGAACTTAAAACATTTGAACCATGTAGTTCCAGTGAGATTGAGAGACTTATAGGGGATCTAGATTCGAATGCTAGTACTGGTAGTACTGGTAGTAGTAGACAAAATTAGAACAAAAGCGTTAAAATGTTTATGTAGTTTTATATGAAAAAGTTTGGCACACTGTTTTAACAAGCTTATGTCTGAAGGGATATTCCCAGACTCATTAAAGATTGCAAAAATAACCCCTATTCATAAATCTGGTTCCTTAGTAGACCCAGAAAATTATCGTCCTGATTGGACCATCGCTTCCTTCGTCCATCGCTTGGTTACTTATTTGGACTCTTTGATTTCACATCTGAACGGCAATACGGTTTTAGAGCTAGAAGCAACACTACTGCTGCAACTGTGGATCTAGTCACAAAAATAAGGCAGAAACTAGATGGAAAGAACATAGCAAGCTTTGGGAGTATTAATTGACTTAAAAAAAAAAGCCTTTGATACCGTCAGTTATAAACTTTTATTACAAAATCTTCAAAACAAACAAACTTGGTGTCAAAAGCGCTGTACTTGAAATGTTAAAATCATACCTAACAAACAGATTGCAGGTGGTCAAGATTGATGACATCCAAAGCAGTGCTTTGCCTGTCACCTGTGGAGTCCCACAGTACTCTATTTTGGGACCGCTTCTATTTTTAATTTATGTAAATGATATTGCAACTTTAAAACTGATAACTGAGTTAGAGGTATAACTGAGGTAGGGTACAGCAGGAATGTCCTGCTCAAAATATGGAGCAGCCCGACTGGGGTAGTACCTCGACCTTACAGAAGATCACAGCAAAATAATACTGTTTTCAAGCAGTATTGTGTTCCTGTTGGTGAGTAAGGTGACCAGAGCTCCTGGGGAGATTGAGGATTGGGTCGGCAACGCGCTTGCGATGCTTCTGGTGTTGCAGGCGTCTATAAGCTACGGTAATCGCTTACCATCAGGTGAGCCGTACGCTTGTTTGCCGACCTAGTGACATAAAAATAAAAAAAATAAAAAAATAAACGGTCATCTGACTTTATATGCAGATGACACCTGTTTATTTTATTTTGGTAGTAACATAAATGACATAATTGCTCAAGCTCAACAAGATCTAGATGTTCTACATAAATGGTTCAATCACAATCTTTTAACTATTAACGCTTCCAAAACTGGTTACATTGTATTTAAAACTAAAAATAAAATGTTTGCACCGGATGATCCAGTAACTGTTGACAACTTTCCGATCGAGCAGAAAACATGTGAAAAATATTTAAGTTTACGAATAGACAATTATTTAACTTTTAAATATCAAGTAGACTACATAAATAAAAAAAAACTTTCTTCTTTAATTAAGTCACTTATAAATGTTTCTTAAAAATAAAATACAACATCTAGAATTCTTTAGTAAAATCGCATTTATTGTATTTAATAGAAATATGGGGTAACACTGGCAAAACAAAACTACAAGAACTTCAAAGAAAACAAAATAAAATAATTAAAATACTTTTTCGATATCCATCCTTGACACCAACAACTACACTTTATACAGAAACGAATATTATGAACCTACGACAACTTTATATGTATAATTCTTGTATTTTTTAAGAAAAATTATTAGTAAATCCATGCATTCTAATTTGATATTTATAAAACAAAGCAGTAAACGCAGCACCCGTAGACCAAGCTTACTAGTTCTCCCAAAAATAAGAACCAAATTTGCAAAAAAAAAAATATTACATTCGATGGAGCACAACTTTATAACAAATTACCTTCCTATATAAAAAATGTAAGCTCAGTTAATGGATTTAAGTCTCAATTATCAAAATATATTTTAGAGAATACCCATTTTTGTAGTGATTTAAAAAAAACGACTTAATTATACTATATTCCGTTAACTAAGTACCTACTTATAAGGCGAATATTTGTATTATACATTTATTATGTTGTTCTCATGTAAGTGAATTTTCTTTTTGAGAATAAATTCTTTAAACCTAAATGTGCATTTGAAATGTATCAATTTTTACTGTATTTATGGTTCGCTGTTTTGGCAATAATGGCTTACTCATAAAAGATAAATATATTATGCTGTCGGGACTTTATTGTTAAGAGATATTGGTTGTCATCTAGTTAATCATACTTATCGAATTATAAATGATATAACTTTTAGCTTTCTAAATAAAGCCTGGCAGAATAAGTAGGTTACAAAATGTATGTCAAAAATCTTATGCAAATGAGTATAAAGACACTTTTTTATATTAAATAATAACTGATAGAAAAATTTAAAATGTTTTATTAATTTATTATCAAAGCACGTTCACAAAGAGATAGTTGTCACAAAAGTCGTGATTCTTTCTCTGCTTTCGCACGCAAGGGCGGAAGGGCTGCACTTCCCGCAGCGCCGAAGCCAAGCGTTACTCTAACCTTAAAGGTGGTATGGATTGTACTTAATTACCAATCTAAATTGCTAAACACAATCAAATCAAAATCAATCTATCAAATTAAATAAATATACCTAAGCTTTAATTTTCACTAAAGTTTCCAGAAAGACAATGAATACGAAATGAGATGAAAATTCGAAAATTAATCATCACAATATTAAAGCAAAGCTCTACCTTTCTCGTGATATCTATGTATCACATAGGTAGGAAACATTAGGAGGATTTCACGGTACGTTTAGATAAGGATTACCTTCAAACTCAAGAGCTTAAAAACTTGAGAACAATTAATTTCGACTTTAGTGAAATCAAGTTCTAACCGAAATGATATATCAACATTTATACTAACTTAGCTACTACACGTAGCTTTACTACTACTACACTTAGCTTTACTACTACTACTAGCATGTTTGCTATCATATCATTTACTTTGTGACATTAATATTAATTTACCAGCTGCTTCTATTGAGCAGTCAAACACATTGACATATTCTAGTAGTACATTTAGTACTATTTTTAGTAATAATAATTTAAATTAAATAAGTAGACAACAGAGGCAAAAGTCTCTTGCTATCAATTAAATATAAAGATTTATATATTAAGCGATCAATATTTATGTAACAAGCATTGTTTATACTTGGTGCATCAAAACATACAGAGCCTTTTGGGTAAGGAACTTGAATTAGAACTTTTCTTAAACAAATATAATATTAATATAATTTGTATTAATGAACACTGGCTTAAAGAATAGCAGGTTGTTTTTAACTTTGATAAGCACTAAGTTGCTAGTTCTATCTGTAGGAAGACAGCCATACATGGTGGCTCATTAATCATAGTAAACAAAAACCTAAAATTTAAGGTACGTAGAGATATTGTAAACCTTTCCATTGAACGAACTTTAGAGATAGCCTGTATCGAGCTAGCGCAATGTATAATAGTCAGTCTCTATAGACCACCCAGTGCATTTGACGAACAATTTGAAGCAGTTATAAAAGGATTATTAACAAAACTAACTATTAAACCTAACAAAGATATTATAGTGTGTGGTGACTTTAATATCAATTTATTGTATGATACTTTACTCAGTAAAAGATTTTTATCATTGTTCAAATGTTGCGATCTTACTAACCTCTTCCTGGCACCTACTCGAATGACTTACTACAGCCACATGCATTGATAACATATTTACAGATGGGATTCCGTCCTTTTTAGCTATAATAAATAAATTACATTCTGATCACTGTGGCCAATTAACCAGCTTCAATTATAATACGGATAAGCAAGTTGGTAAGAGGAAAGTGGTTGTTCCAATGAATGTTAAACGTATGGAGAGATTTAGAAACACTTTAGAAAATCAAATAGATATGCCATCAATAGGTGGTGTTAATGATAAATATGGAGTTTTATGTGGTCATATAAACAGTGTGTTGATAGAACTGTATTTATACCAAAAAAAAATCTCTCCTAAGTATTGTTAGTCATTCAATGATTTGGCGACTCCGGGAATCTATAAATGTAGGCAAAAATTATATGTTCTCTTACACGAGAAATTGTATAATACAAACATTGTTTTTTGTAATTATATC